>NC_136651.1:19773100-20053100 GCF_949748355.1 Melanostigma gelatinosum
GGTTTCTGGCGAAATACCTGCAAAACGATGACGTTGCCGTCAGCCTCGGCTGTACTTTGTGTTTGGTGGTGGTTGAGGGCCAGTGAACTCACGCACGCACAGGGTTGTGTTACTTACGTGTGTTGCTGGGCTGTGAGTCCATAGGAATCATCATCTTGCCTCGCGTCCCCCTCCTGGCAGCCATGGAGCGATCCAGAGTGGAGATACTGCTGGACGCCTCGTCGCCGTCAGCTCCTGGAACAACACAAACATTCCAATATGACAAAGAGGGATTCACAGAGTGGCGGCTGGTCAATAGAGGGCCATGGGGCATGGCCCCACCATGAGCCACACAAAAAAAAAAAAAATAAATAAAAAATTATAATAATCATAAATTATACAAATTGTCAATATTTGTGTTTCTGAACTATGGAATGTACCCAGTAATGTGTGTAAAATATGATATCTGCGCAAAATATATGCCTTTCCTGCTCGTGCTCTCCCCCTGTGTGCTCTCTGCTCGTGCTCTCTGTCTGTGTGCACGACACTCTGAGAACGCGCAGCTTGGGGAGCCTGATCGTTTTGGCCCAAAAGAGGCGGGTCTATGAAGCAGTTTAGCCAATTGCTGATTCAAGATATAAATGAGTGACATACAATTGAGCCAATCAGCGCCCTCAAATAGATTCAGCTGTGGGCCAGAACGATCAGGCCCCCCTCGCTGCGCGTTCTCGTCAGGAGAAGTCTCTACAGGCGAGCGCCAGCGCGAGCACTCCTCCTCCAAGACCCGTTTGAGAGGAGAACTTTGGCGGAGATTCTGCAGCCAAAGAGCTGATATCAGATCAGCCTGACCTCACAATCAGACAGCAGACTCGCGGGAAAGGGAAGCAGTACATGAAGCTTCTGTACTAGCTGTACACCAGACAGGTTTGGCTAGCTGGATGACGTCATGCTAATCATTTATTTAGCTTTTTAAACAACGGGGACGGATCCAGCACGGACAGTTACGGGAGTGAGGGATGAGGAGGTAAGGAAACATGAGAACACCAGGGTAGGGAGTGAGGGATGAAGAGGTAAGGAAACATGAGAACACCAGGGTAGGGAGTGAGGGATGAGGAGGTAAGGAAACATGAGAACACCAGGGTAGGGAGTGAGGGATGAGGAGGTAAGGAAACATGAGAACACCAGGGTAGGGAGTGAGGGATGAGGAGGTAAGGAAACATGAGAACACCAGGGTAGGGAGTGAGGGATGAGGAGGTAAGGAAACATGAGAACACCAGGGTAGGGAGTGAGGGATGAGGAGGTAAGGAAACATGAGAACACCAGGACACACATGAGAACTCTGTCAAGCTACATATTATGCAAAGTGAACATCTTTTCTTCTACATAGCTGTCCTCAGTCTCATCTGCTTAACTTGGTCATGGAGGCATCAACATGTAATAGAGATGTTAAATTAACAGTGAAAACTCATCATAGCTTAATTTAACATCAGTATTCATAATTACACTTCATGTTTACTTCTCCTGATCTTCACCTCCTATAACAAGGTCCATAGGGGCATCTCAATAAATGAACATGTTATATTGTATTATATAAGTGTTATTTACTGATTGTTTTCGTGTTGGAATAAATGTTAAATATTGAACTGCCAAGTAATAATGCGTGTTTGATGCTTACATTTTTTTTTGCATTAAATCATACTGGGATGTTTGCTGAAATTGATAGGATGGCCCTACCTAGAACATGTTCCACCAGCCGCCACTGCTTTCACACATGTTCTCCCCCTTCTGTAAGCTGCCACAACAGAGTTTTAAAATGCGCTCTGCTAACTATTTTCCACTGGGAGAAATGATTTATACATCTAATAATTAATACAGGCCTCATTATACAGAATGCAATCAGACTCATAATGGGGATAAATGAATCTGTTAGCACCACAGAAATGAAGAAAAGATGACTTTTTATATTTAGCACGCAGATTATGAATGCAATTGCATTTCTAATTTTAGATTTCTATGTTGCCAAGCAACATAGAGATGAACCCTAAGATGATACATGTATCTAAAGGGAGACACCCAAACTCAAATCAAAGTTCATAAACAAGACAAAATACAGTTGATACAAAACTATAGAAATCATAAAATAAAGGTATAACATGTAAACAAAGGTGGATGGATATAAGGATAAATCAATGAATCTGCATCTATCCTGTACCTGAGTGGCTGCTCTTGCTGCCCAACTGGCTCTCTGATTGGCTGTGTGCGACCTGGGGGAGGTCCTGGCAGGACTGAAGGGGGGAATCGTGTCCGGACGGGGCCACGCTGGGAGCTTTCTCCATGTTTTTCATCTCCATCTCCTCGTGGTGGATCCAGAGGTCGGGGGGCCGCAAGTCCTTCTGGCTGCCCTTCCTCTTGCTGGCGCTGTGGCTCGCTCTCTTCCTGCACAAAGGACGAGGCAGGTGACTGAAGGTGTTCGAGGACAACACACTGAACCCTGGGTGGACTGCTGTTGGAGTGTCGCTAGGCAACCCTCTCAATCCCAGCAGAACATGAGCACCCCTGTGCATCCACCATGAAACCACTTGAATTGCTCATGTATGCTACAATTTACACGGACGAGCTGGAACAAAATGAAGACAGACAGATGATGGTGGAAGGAGAGACGAGGAGGACGAGGATTCTGCTGTTGAGCTGATCAGTGCTTTGCAATTGAATATTTGATTTCATGGACTGGATTATGAAACAGCCCTGATCTGGATTAGAAAGACTGAAACCAGTGAAACATTGCAAAACAATGTATAAATCATAGCATCTGAAACGCCATGAACTGGAGTAATAAATCAAACAGATGTTTACTGGATGACTGGATTGCAAAATTCTAAATTTGAATCCTTTCATGGACTCAAACCTAATTTTTGATACTACTTATATATATTGTGTCTGCAATAACCATACTATAACAATAACGTATTTACATTCTGCAATTACATCTCTACTGGTGGTGAGTGGTAGTGTTGTATTTCCAGGACTGAATTCTGAAAGATTATAATTCAAGGTGGATTAGTACAATAACAATGATCAAAACATCGTGAACCGGATTAGAAAATAAAAAAAACAATTTGACAAACCGCTACAAAGTAAGCCTGGAATCTGATGAGGATTATAAAGCATCGCTGATAAATGGGATTTAGAAAGCAGAAGATGAACCGAGTGTGATAAAAGCCATTTCAGGTCAGGTCCTTCCCGGTTTTTGGGTACGCACACACGTTTCAGTGTCAGTCGGTAGGAAGCACATGGTGGACTCGACTTTTCTATGAAAACAAGCCGAACAGATCATCAAGCATCAAGCGTCTGCCTGGTTACCCCGACAGCTGCTGGCTGCCATCACACAGATGAACAAACGTCTTACTTCCTCTGCTGGGCGGAGGAGCGCCGGGTGCAGATGAGCGCCACGATGACGACCACCACCACGGTGATGGCTCCCACGGAAACCACGATGATCACCAGGAGGTTGCTGTTCTTTTGGGGCGTGGCGCTGCCGTGCGGTGGACGCATCTGACCAATGGGAGACTCTGAAATATAGCAAAGAGAAGGGGAGGCAGGGAATTATTATTAAACAGGGTACTAAAAGTATATTTAGGCAGATTAACTGTGGAGGCGTGGGTTTAGGGTTGCACTTTCATGGAATTATTATGATTCTTGTTATTAAAATGAAAATGTATTTCATGAAATCGTTTGAATTCCATATAAAAAACTTTTTATGTTTGTAATTTCAAAGCAATTACTGTCAACAGTGAAATGTAATAAAACTACTGCCATACTGATAATGACCTTTAATGTGAGATTGACTTGTCGTTTTTAGAAGAAATGTTAATTTCAGTAAACCTGAAAACAAATGAAAACTACAACTTTAAATATGAAACATGTCCAGATTATATCTTGTTTCTTGTGAAAAGGGAAAAGCCTTTTGCACGTGACTTTTCATAATGGTCAATCTCATGAAATTACATTTCATTTTAATTGAATTATTTCCTTTGACATGACGAAGGATGTTGTACGGATGTTCCTCCATCAAGAAGACAGTGTGTTGTGAAAGCTCATCATATTATGACATTGTGAATAAAGATTTAAAGTCATTCATTCTATTAATCTTCTGTTATTTGCATCATGAAATGAACTGAAAAGACAACTGAAACATAAATACAGGCAATTTACAATAATACATGTAATGTCCACCATCCTGTTAATCCACCTCGTTTAAGTCTTTTCATTAAAACACAATCCACAAACAAAACTAAAAAGTTCTTATTCAGCCAAAAGGAAACAAATACAGTTTAGACAATTTAGTGATGAAAACACACGACCTCAAAAAAGCCTCCAGAATTAAACCCTAAGTGGTTTATATGAACACACAAAGATGGTGCTGCTGTAACAATACACAACGTGTGTGTGTGTCGGTCCGTGTGTGTGCGTTGGTGTGTGTGCATGTGTGTGACAGGTATAAAGGGAGAAAGGGGAATTGATGACAAGCTCTGTCATTCATTAACTCGACCTTGGAGCAGAGAGAGAGGGAAAATAGGAAAACACGGGAGAAGCATACGGTCTGAGTGGAGAGGGAAGCTACAGAGAGAGAAAGAGAGAGTGGAAGAAGCAGGAGTGTGAGTGTGTGCGTGTGTGTGTGTGTGTGTGTGTGGGGGGGGTGATAGAGGGGGATACGAGAGAGAGAAAAGGCAGAATGGAGGGTAGAGGAGAGGAGAGATGGAGGAACGATAGATTAAGAAAAATATGTGTGAGAGAGGCACTTTACCTCTTTCACCCTCTCTCTCTTTCCAGTCTCCCTCAATGAAGACCACAATCCATCACAGCTTACAGCTGCAGCACAGGGGCCGTAATATCACTTTCATTTCTTTTCCGTTTTTTGAAGTTAAATTTCATCATCTTTCTCCTTTTCTACTTTTTTTCTTTTCACATGATTTTTAAACAGCACTCTGGACCTTTGCTGACATCTGCTCCCTTCACGGTGCCAGAGTAAAGGTGCAGATCAATAACATCAAAAAGGGTTCTACCTCTGGGGAGCGGGAATGGGATCAGGGAATGCGTTGGTGATCTGATGATCAGTGTGTGGAGTTAGTTTGAACGGCAGCCACACTCTACTGCGGCTTTCTCGCTCGTTTTACTCGTCATTGTACCTCGTAACCTTTAATCACCGCCGCTCGATGAGCTACGTCACTTGCTCTGACAGAATGCAAAAAAAACAAAAACAAAAAGAGTCAACGTTCAACGTATCTGTGGTTTGCAGAAACGTACAACAGCAATGTATTTGTTTTCCTGCCGACTGGGCTGGGTGTTGTGCATGCTAGCTCGCTCTCCATGACCTGGCTTACTGGCCATGTTAATGGTATTATTAAGACCTGTGCTTCTCCCACAATGAACTACTGCTGAGAACACTGAGGCCTTGGACTTTCTCCTGATAATTTGATGGTTTTAATTCTATAGTATAAAATGTACACGTTTTTTTTAGTGTTTTTATCATCGACATGCTTAATTGACACTTAAAACACTGCATTTAATAAATACATACATTATTGATTATCTCTACACCACAATTTTATTTTTGCTCGTATGGGAATAGCTTATCAGCCATCCTATTGGGAAATGAAACTGTAACGATGTATTTTATGAATCTATAATTTCCTAATAATTTCCCAGAAATAATTATGTAATTTGATGCTAATTCCAGGAAAAATTGAGACAAAGCTGTGAAAGGTTTGTTTGAGTTTGAGTTAGTGGAGAACATGAGCAGTCTTCTGCTAAGCAGCTTCTTGGTAGTTCATCTGATACATTTGATTCATGACACAACTGGTAAAAGTAAAAGTAAAAAAGGTAAAAGTAGCCGAAAAAATTCTAACCCTTGAGGTGACAATTAGTTAAAGCACATGGCATCATGACAAGCATCATCACAACAAACGTGAGTTTGTCATTAAAGTGAAAATAGGTTAACACGATAAATCAGAACTTTATGGACTATAAAAAAGGAAAATGTCATCGTTGTAGTTGAGTGCTATAAGTGACAGCAGCAGCGACTGACAGATGGAAAGTCAAAGCTGAGCTGCGAGCAACACGTATGTCACCGATGAGAACAGGAGCACTAACATGTGCTGAGATGCCCTTGAGCATGGCTCTGAATCCCCCGGCGGCTCAGAGACACTGTGTGGAATAAATTGGAAGCTCTCAGCTGCTCAGTCGGTTCAAAAGCCACAAGAACAGCAACAAATCACACGAGCAACAATCCACACAAAGTGCAGAAAGATCCAGCAGGGACAACAAAGAGACCTCGGACAAGCATCAAAGTCACCCTGCTGACGCCGGGCAGCTACTCAGTGGTTGCACATTAAATGGCAACATATAGAACAAAGAAAATGTAGAGCCAATATGACATTGGTTTCATTACTTGGCTCTATATTTCTTATATGGTGGTTGAAGCCAGCCCAGGAGGGTCTGTCTTACTGTGAACATTATTATTTATAAATGAACTTTTATATGAACTTTTATATTGCCATATAGGACTGTTTTATTAAAGACCATGGCAAGACCATGGCACACACACAAACTGTCCTTCAGTGAGACACTGAATCAATGCCAGATTCAGACCCTGACCTCTGACCTCTTAGTAGGGGAGCGGTAACTGAACAGTTTTTTCTTTCAACAGAAATGAGAGGAGACAGTTATGGTTATGGTCCATGATTTGTATTGTCAGCAACAGCTGTAGCAGTAGTTTCAGTCGTATTACCAGCAGCAGTAAGACCATGGCACCAGGGCGTGGTTCGGCCTGACGCAAAGTTGACAACATACCCAATCATCGTGAGCTACAGTGGGAGACAACCAGTGTCATTTAGAAAGTCAAGCAAACATGCATTCAGCATGGCAATGGAACCGCAACGTCATAACGGAATGTTGCCAAAATGTATTTATTCATTCATTTCAACAATACTGTCCTGCTATATGTCAAAATGTCTTCTGTGAGAAATGTCCTTTTTTTGGTTCCGTTTTCTACACTCTCTAGTTGTAGCCAGCACATTTAAAGTCTCTGGGTCCTTTCTTTAAATAGTTATTAAATAATAACACATGAATGTGGAGTCACAGAAAATTCTCACACAAGGTCATGACTGTGAATCCGACATCCCGTTTCCTAAAAAATGAATTGGTCTTACACTGGCAACGTTGGTCTCGTGTTAGCAATGTCTGTCCAGACTAAAACATTCTTTCGATGGATTTTGTACAGATATTCATGGTGCCCAGAGGATGAATCCAACTGATATTGAGACTTTTCCTCCAGCGCCACACTAATGTGTCTCAAGAACTTTGTGATTTTGAGTGACATCACAAATGAAACATTTGTTTGAAGCATCGCCATGACATTGAGATATTCATGTTCCCCAGAGGATGAACTTCCCCCCTTAGCTTTCTGTATGGCACCATTATCACCATTATATTAGACTCTCAGTGTGTCCAGTACTCTGTTTTATAACCAAACACCTGCTAAATGAATGACATTCCCATGAGTCTCAGCGGTACTTTGTTTTTATTGTTTGTTAGTGATGTCAGCATGCTCACAAACTAAACCAAGATGGTGAAATTAGATGAGAGATTAGGGCACTGCAATGCCCACCTAGCCTCACAGAGTCTTTTTTACATCATTGGGTTTCTGTTTATACAAACAAACCTTTAAATCAAAGTTATTATTCAGTTGTTAGTTATGTTATTAAGTCATAAACAGTGCCAATCCTTTTTGTACAAACCGTTAAACCTTTCAGAAAGTGAAGTTTCAAGGGAACATGAGGGTGCAAGATGTTATTCAACACCCCTTTGAACAGCCAGATATATGTTGTTTACTTTGATTGCCTGAGTAGTATGAAGCTCTCAGCCGTGACAAAAGCCGACTTCAAAGAGGAGAGGAAGAAGACATTTTCTCGAATGCTTTTATCAGCACTCAAACTGCTCAGACCATAGACTGGAGATGGACGGCGCGTCCCCGCGTCCCCACGTCCCTCGCTCAAACCAACGGCCAGCGAAGCACAGCCACAGCTTGTTAGCGAGAGAGAATCACAGCTGTCAATCAAGATGTCACACCTCATTTTCATTGGATCAAATAACTAATTAAAACCAATCTCATCATAAAAACATTAATCAGTGCGATAAGAAGCACCTAACACGACAGAAACCGTGTCCCGTCTGGTAACATGAGGCCATCAAGATGTTTTGGCTTCACGACTGGCGAGGGGTGTCATGTCGGCCATTTTTATATACAGTCTATATGGCTCCGACACTGTCAGTGGATCATGTCAACAGCAGATCACCTGTGTATATGCTGCTGTGCATGCAGGAGCAACCTGCAGAACTGGGACCTGGTGGTAAGAGTCCGGGGTGGAATATTCTCTGTAGGTTGTTTTTCAAGTGAGAGGAAGATGGGCGATATAACTGATGACACTGTGTTAAAGACGAAATACGCTGGAGGTGATGAACGAGGCTTTGCCCTCGCTGACCCGCCATAAAGCTCAGAGGAGGTCGGAGGTCAGAGAGGACGGATTTATGATTGCCTCCGGCAGCTGTAGCAGCAGCAACACTGACAAAATGTTAGAGAGACCGGCCTCAGTCACACACACAAACTGTCCTTCAGTGAGACACTGAATCAATGCCAGATTCAGACCCTGACCTCTGACCTCTTAGTAGGGGAGCGGTAACTGAACAGTTTTTTCTTTCAACAGAAATGAGAGGAGACAGTTATGGTTATGGTCCATGATTTGTATTGTCAGCAACAGCTGTAGCAGTAGTTTCAGTCGTATTACCAGCAGCAGTATTAGCGGTGGCATTGTGTGCAGCAGAGTGCTTCCTCTAGCACAGGTGTAAGTCATTTCTGTTTAATATTAGCACTGGTACAAGTATAACCATTAGCTTAACATTAGCATTGGCGTGTGTATCATGATTGATATTAGCATTAGCATGAATATGCAGTTGAAGTAATGTCAAAGGCATTCCTGAAATAAGGTCTGTGGTTAGAAAAAACTTGTTCTCCAACAAAGAAATGCAGTAAATACCCCTCTCTGAATTTAGAAGTTTTTACGTGTTGTTAAAAAAAGACGGTTGCTAACAAGTGGCTAAACGTCGACAGCATCGAACCACGGCGACAGTGAGCCTTTAGCTAAGTGGTGGATTTGTACTTGTGGTGGTTGCATTTACACAACAAAAATCATAAAAAGTGGTGTTCGTATGTAAAGATTATGTTGCTGAACAACAGGTGTACGTATCCTGAACCATTCAGCCGTTCCTACACACACAGGCCACAGTGTTCCTATAGAGGACAATACAGATTGAATCTCAATCGAAACTCTTGTTTGCCACAGAGCTTATTTTTTGCAATAATCCAAAATCCAAAGGAACACTCCCATTGGCGTTTTTGTCTGGATGATTGAAAATATTAAGATAAAAGTGGAATTATAGCTAATATTAATAATAACATTAAAACTAGTGTCTTAAGGGATGACAATATATCAAAATGTGAGCATAAATTATAGTTAAAAGAAAAATTGAAAATAATAAAAATGTTCTGATGTAAATATGAAATGCTGTAATACATTTTTATGGTCTTCAGATTTATGATATTGAAGTTTGACATTCTTTGTAGTAAAAACGCTCATGTTCTCCCCTGTCATTGTCAAGAATCATCATGAGTAATGTTATTGTTGTTCTTGGCATTATATTAAAAACTACAAGCAGGTGATTGATGTGCCACAACACTCTTTTCTTGCTCCTCTGAAAAGATTACTTTCTCCTGTTTGATAAAAACACTGATTGATGGTGAGATAATGAATCTAATTAATTCTTTCCTGCCGGCGGCGATACGACAACAACACAGGAAGCAACCCTAACAGACTGTAAATCAGCTGAGCTGCAGCTCTTCGCCAGGACACGGCGAGTCATGAAACTAAGTTCAGACATGACTCAGCTCCCAGGAGATTAGGTTTCAACGCAGTAAATAGAGTCCTGGAATGAACCAAAAGTGAATTCCTCTTTCGGCCAAGCAGAAGCACAATGTGTGTGAGCGTGTGTGTGTGTGTGTGTGTTACCGTTGACGCTGCTCCTGTCAATGAGGTTGGTGTCAGATGGCCAGTAGGCGTGGTCTCCCCCTCGACCTGCACATAGCAGAAATAAACAGGAACATCAGGAATGAAACAAAAATAAATAAATAGAAAACTGCTGAGATAAAGATGGAAAAGTCATTTTTGCAGAGAGATTGGTTCCTTGTTAGGAAATAAATGACTTTGTTAAGCCGGTGCACACACACACACACACACACACACACACACACACACACACACACACACACACACACACACACGCACACACACATTCTTATCATACGTGTGCTCTCTTTCAGCTTTTATCAACTTGCCTGGATACACTTAATGGGTATTTGGATTGGTTCCCATATAAAGGACTTACAGTCCTTGAGTTTTATTTCAGCAGCAGAAGTTTTTAATGGCTTCTGGATCTCTGGGTAAATACTGAAGCTACGCAGTTGACTCTTTAGGATAATCTGTGAATAAATATACTTATTGATAAATGTGTAAAAGGAAAAACAAACGATTATACTGTGATAAGTTTTTTTCTTTCACCTTAATGGGAGTGATCTATAGTGATAGCAATGGTGCAACATTATGTCAAATTGCATAGTTTTAAGAAAAAAAACGACAGATATTTGAGGGAGGACCCTAAACCAAATATCTCCTGATCTTTAATTCACTGTAAAAAGCTGTTGGCGCATCCTGACTGTGACACTGCTGCTTTAATCTGGATGAATAGCTCACACTCTGCCTCTGCCTGCCTGTCTGGCTGGCGTTGATTCAAGGCTGGAGGCATCCTATAATATATTATAAAGGGACACTAAAGGCTACAAATAAGAGAGGAAAGCACTTAAAACTATTGACACCATATAATATACCGTGCATATTTGTTAATATGCAAACACACCACCATAACCCTAAGATGTTTCAGTTTGAGTAGTGTAGGCCTGCTAGAGAAGATCCATAACCCAAGTATCATAATATAACACTACAACCATTGTCACACTGTAACATGCTTAAAGAAAGAAATAATAAATAAATAGTATATTATAGGACAGGTAGAAAGATATTGCTGATATTGGCTGATACACACACCAAGGCTAAATGATTCCCCTGGTTTCCAAAAGGTTCAAATCGGTTCTGTGTCCATTGTCGACTGTTTCTCCGACCTCTTCAAAGCATTGTAGGCTAGATTAAGAGTAATGACGGTACGCAGCAGTACACCATCAGCAAAACTACAATTACCTCTAGTCAAGTTGCAGTTTACATCCTTGTTTTTTCCCCAAATTTGTCATTACTTCGTCATTTAATCCTATTAGACATTTGTGAGAAATTGTCATAGTTAGCATATGAGTTCTTGACAAGGGACGACCCTAGCGGAGTGTACAAACTCTAACTTCCTGTATAAGGTCAGCAGTTGAAACCTCTTGACATTCGATAACAGAAGGGGGAAAAAAGTAACATTTCCCAGCAGTACTACAACCTCAAGACTTGAAAAAGCGGATTCCAGCCCGGTTCCACATCTCTGAATCACCGCCCACATCTCTGATTTGTTAAGCAATTCCAAAAGACGTGTTATGCCCATTGATGGCTGTTTGGAGAGATGCTTAGGCCGGTTAGAGAGACTACTGAGCTTAGTAGAGAAGAATGGGGACGTCATCTCCCTACATAGCTAGCTAGCTACCTAGCATACATTCATGGGGAAACAGCCACAGATTAACAGTGAAAAGAGTGGTTGAGATTGGAGAATGGTCTACTCTGAGTACTATTAGTTTATTTTGAGTACAAAAATATAAATATACACATGTATTCTGAAATTGGCAGGTATTTATTATGTCTTTGCTAACCAGCAGCTGAGCCAGTACGTAAATCAGGAACACTGGAGGAGGAAATCCCACGAGGAAGTCAGACACAGATCATCACAGAAGGCTGCCAGAGAACAGAGATTTCAAACTGATGAGAGGACTTTCCAAAAACCTCCCAACTGTTAGTGCGAAACTTAATCTTAAGACCTCCACATCTCAAAGTAAGCCTGAACCCAAACCACGACACATACTCCCACATTTTAAAACTAAAACTGGTTTCTCTCTCAGCAGCAGCAGCCGTGGTGGTGAGTAACCGCGCCGTCAAATATCAAGCACATTTTTAGTTTTTCTTGCAGTTTGAAGCTACAGGAACAATGATTTAAAAATGTTCATGCTTCTGAAAACACACATTAATTATGTTTCCTGCCAGCCTATCATTGTGTGTGCATTAAACAGTGTGTATATGTTTGTGTACGTGTGTTTACAGTGTAAGGCTCACAGTAACAAGGCTGAACATCAATCTTCCCTTCTCCCCTGACAACACTTCTGATTTATCTGGAGAGGGACCGCAGTGTCCGCACACAGACACACACATCTGTCAGTGACAAACAGCACCATTTAACACCCTGACACGGGAGCTGAGACTCTCTGCTTCAGTGTCCGCATCGCTTCACTGCTCTTAAGTCCAGCTGCACTGGAAATTCCCAGACTGCATTTGTAGAAAGCAGTGAGTACTTTGGCTCAGACAAAGGTGGCCTGAGTGCTGTTCCCCCCCCCTGTATTTGCTTGGAATCTTCGATGATGTCGATTTCTGATCATAGAACAGGTTGGGAGCTGTATCTGTATTCCCAGCAGGAAGTCATCGCACGCTCTCTGCCTTCTGTTTTCGATTTTCATGGACAAAATAGGATACGAGCCAGCATCTTTAAATGGAGCTCTGCTGGGAAGTTGTGAATTGCCTCCATCAGATGGCGTCTGAGTCAAAAGGGTCCAACCGTAGACCTTGTGCATA
Organism: Melanostigma gelatinosum; assembly: GCF_949748355.1. NCBI lineage: Eukaryota > Metazoa > Chordata > Actinopteri > Perciformes > Zoarcidae > Melanostigma > Melanostigma gelatinosum. The sequence goes on from NC_136651.1 coordinate 19,786,015, forward strand.
GATTTGCAACACCCATTGAAACACATTCTGTTTCCCAATGTGCCAACGCCAATATGATGGTAAACTTTCAATTGGTTTGTAACTAAATACCTGCACAATGGTGCAAGAAACTGCTCCAGGGGCGCCGTGCAATGGCGGACCCTGCACTTAGCCCCCCCCCCCCCCCTGTACGTTGTGTTTAGTACTACTTAGCACATGTTAGCATGCCAGAAGGCTGAATTAAGATGGTGATCTCGGCAAAGAGTACGCCTGCTTAGCATCGGCATGACATAGCATTGTGAGCTTTTCAGCACCATGGATGTGGCTATCATGCCAAAATATGAATTGCATTCAGCTGAAAGCGCCGCAGTGCAGCCTCACAGAGCATGACTGTGCACTCTCAGTCGTGTCTATTGTTGCTGATGATGTATTGCTGTTGTTTACTTGTGTGTGCTCTGGGCATCAAACGATGCAACTCTACATGATGATGATGCTTTCTAATTGCTAATGCTCGTAACACTTAAAATTCAAAGGACGCTTAGGAAAATACACATTAAAAACTACAAATGATTTGTCATGTTCTCTGAGCTGCTGTGAGATTTAAAAGTTTAGAGACGCAAATTAGAAAAAAAGTTTTGAGGCTTCAATCATTAGCATTATGTCCCCTTCTGCCAGCTGCGTGTGATGAATAGAACCAGCGAACAGAGCGTTAATTATGTCTGAGTTAATTTGATGAACTTTAATATGGTAAACAGCTCTTTTCCATCGCCCCCATACGTCTGAATTAATAACTACAAAATGCTCTTCCTCCTCTCTGGCTCGCTCTCCTTTTATTTTTCTCTCAGAATAACTTTTATGTTTTCCAAGAAAATAACAAACGACTTCCCTTCAGCTTGACGAGTCGGGGTTGTTCGCATTGAGTGAAGTGTTTTCATCACATTCGTGTACATGCGACGATCACTGTCAGCCAAGTGTTTGAACCGTTTATTCACGACATTTAGCAGTTTTAGTAACAGTTTCAATTTACTAGACTCACTGACCAACTGCTTTTCAAACACTTCAATCAGCTTTCTGTTTTCTATTCATCTTAACCTCTTTAACTAGGTAAGGCTTGTTTTATCACTAAGTGATCTCAGTAATTGATTTTTAATAAAATATGTCAATCACCGCTACATACAGTCATAAATGACCACAACAAATATGAAGCTGATGGATCCAGTGTTGTGCAGGATTATCCGTGGACAGACAGATACTCACACCAACGACCGAACGCATCATCTCCCCCGCAAGGTCAACTCCAACCAGAACATTGATACATTGTAAAAACATAACTCCTTCATAGTTTAAATTACCATAAAAAAGATAATTCATTCATGTTATGACATAGTTGGCATGTTAATCTTTCAAAAACTTTTGGGAATGAAACTAGCTGATGATTTGAAGGAAACATTCAAATGAAAAGAAATAAAAATGAGACGACTCGAGACCAGCGATTATTGGAAATGTAAGAACTATTTTACAATGAAGAATTTGAAGCTAGTCACACACACACACACACACACACACACACACACACACACACACACACACACACACACACACACACTCAAGTAGAGGGAAAAAGCTTACCTTGATCATTGGCCATCTTGTCTGGATGTTCCACTGAAACAGCAACAGAGGGAGACAGCAAACGTATCAAATATAAAACAAAGGAATTTACAGATGAAGCAGATCTTGATCTTCAGTCACACACACACACACACTCTCTCTCTCTGACAGACCTTTGGCGGTCCTAAAGTGGACGGGCTCAGACAGCGGGCCGACTCCTTTGGCGTTCTTGGCCTGAATCCTGAAGTAATAAACCGTGTCGAGGTTCAAATCCACGACCTGATGGGTCAGCCGGTCACCGGTGATCGCCTCCATCACCCAATCATCTATGGGCATGTTCTTATCCAGCGTGTAGTACAGGATGTAACCTGACAGACAGAACATCATATGATTAATAAGAGGAACATTTGTATCGACAGTGAAGTATGGTTGACATTAGTGTTTTGCTTTCCAGTTTCTAATAAAATTGAAAGATTAAAAGATTTGACGTGTTGAATTTGGGACCAAAGACATCTCATATTTCCATTTTAATATTTTATTTTATTTTATCTATTTATTTGTTAATTCACCCAGAAGACTTAATATTTGAACATGTTTATATGCAGAATGTTTGTTACAGGATAAGAACATACTAATATTTAGATGCAGGGTGGGACATTTGACAAAGGAATATGTTTAAGATCTAAAAATATCTGATCTGTATGTGTGTGTGTGTGTGTGTGTGTGTGTGTGTGTGTGTGTGTGTGTGTGTGTGTGTGTGTTTGGCGTTGTTTTGTACTGTTATCCCTGCAGGGAGCGTTTGATTCGTCCTCCGGGACACTGCAGGAGCAGCAGAGCTCGTTAAAACAGACGGGTTTACAGTCAGGTCGATCGCCCAGAGGAGAGAGAGAACAATGGAGGAAAGTACGTGCGCGTGTGTGTGTGTGTGTGTGCACGAAGAGCAACAACTGAATTCTCAATATCTTTGATATTTTAAAAAGATAATTTTTAGATATTTTACAGATTACAATGATTAATCTGTTTTTTAAATCAATAATCACCAGGTTAATTAAAATTAAAAATAACTATTACCTCTGATGGATAGTGTGTGTGCGCTGTGATAGGACTGTACCTGTGGTGTTTGCTGTGCGAACCCTCACCTGTGATTCGGCCGTTGGCCTCCATCGGCGGTTGCCAGCTGATTAAAATGGCGCGGGGCCGTCCCTCGCGACTGATCACTGTCAAATCTTTGGGGGTGGAGCTAGGAGCTGTCAGTTATGGAGGGTCAGGAAAAGGAGGAAAAAAAATAAGCGTCAGCAGTGGAAGGATGAGTTAATGCTGTGGTTAGCTTCAGTTTCTAAATATCAGTTAACCAAGGTGTTATTATATGAAAATCCAATCATCTCTTCTTCCTGTGCTTACGTAAGCGAGTACTAACCAATTCTAACCAACCATATCATGACATCCATCCATCCATCCATCAATCTGCAACTTGTAGTGACTATGGAGGTGTGTGTGTGGAGCCATCAGACCAGCTCTGTATTGTGCTACATAAGCCCGCCCACTTTTTAGCGGTCCAATCAAATGCGAAGGAGTGATTTAAATTTCTCTTGTAACTGTACACCGCTCAAATAATCTGTTTCACTGGAGAATACGTCACAATACAGAAGCTGAAGTCGCTCTAATGTCAGTGGGACTCAGGGTAACCCTGCTTATCTGCACCTTTACAGTTTTATTAAAATGCAGCTAATGCGATTAAAGGACTTGTTCCACATTTCTGGGAAATGCTGTAATTTCCTTGCTTGCAGAGACAAGATGAGACGATCGATATCAGAATCGATACCTGTCTATTAAGTATGAAGCATTAGCCAGGAGACTGTTCGTTTAGCTCTGCCTTAAGATTGGAGGCAGGGGGACACAGCTAACCTCCGAAGTTCAAACAAGGCTAAGAGACTACAGAGCAGCACTGTGAGACTGTAATTATTCATAGCCCAACTTTACCATGCTCACAGCAACAATGTGAACATGCTATAATTTGCCAATTAGCAGGAACACAAACTACAGCTGAGGTGGATGGTCATGTCATTAGCTTTGCAGGTATTTGGTTTTAAACAAAGCGCCTGATGTTGGCGCTGGGTGAAAAGTCATGCAAGTTGTTGCAATTTTCTCCTGAAGGGGACATTAATGTCTCTATCAAGCTTCATGGCAATCAATCTAGTTGTAGAGATGTTTCCCTCCAAACCACAAAAGTGAAGCCCATAGAAAAGTCAGGGAATCACCAAAGTCAGTAGGATTCATGGCAATCCATCCAATAATCATTGAGAAGTGGTCTGACCGACCGACCGACCGACCCTACCAGAGACCGGAGTCATTGCTATTTTATTTTTTTACAGAGTTGACTATCCGGTCAGTGTATCTTTGCTCCTTGTCAAAAGACGACTGAAACGAAAGGTGTGTCGTCGTTCTTCACCCACCTGACAACAATCTCTACGGTTCAGTTGTTCCGTGGCTTTGGTGTGACTTTCTTGTATTGCAGCAATCTGCTCTGTTTGAACTTGAGAGAAAAGTGTGCCGAGGGTAACTTCCGTCACTCTCCTGAATTGTATCGCTCCTGTTGTGAAAATGTCAACCACTCGGCTTCGCAACCACGACTGTCACCGCGGAGTCATAGATGTGATTAAAAGCATGTTGTTAGGTTTCACACCGGGGCAGGCCCTCAAAGCTCACATTCCCAGCACTGGCTAATGAAACCTTGTTGAATCTGACATGATGCGCTGCGGGAAATCACAAGTTCCTGCTGAGCCTGTTAGCGACGGTGACAACCTGTACTTCTCAATAAATACAGAGGGAGGCCCTCGGGACAATACACCTGGTCTGCACATAGCTGCTGGAGAGAAAGTATTGTTTCCAGTGTTAAAAACTGAAATAATTACACTTCTCTACAGTTTACAGTCAATGCTACTGAGTGGTGGACTACTCAGCCCGATCTGCATCAACAATAAAACAGCCTGGGTTGTTTTTATTTCTTTATACCAATCACAAGTGTCTTGGGCAGCTGTGACGGTTCCCTATCTGGGTTACTTGTATGTTCCTTTAAGCCAGCAGGTACCAGAGGTGGTAATAAGTGGAGACACCTGGGCCCGGTGCGCTCCCACTATAAGGCTCCGCCTTCCTGGCAACCAGAGGCGCTCTCCTATCACCCCGTGGAGGAACGAGGACGGCTCGTTCCAACCACCGTTAGACGTCTTGTTTTATGTCTAGTAAAACTCTTTGCTTTTGGTAAACTGTCTGCGTCTCCCTGGTTAGGTCATGGCTGTCAGAGCCAGGTCGTGACAGCAGCACTAAGACCAGGATGCAGCGGTGGTGCCCTTGCAAAAATATATAGCACAGATAGCAAAAGGGAAGGAGAATGTTGCATGTTACACATGGCCAATGGCAAATGTATACCCACAGTCTACATCCAGTGAGTAAGACTACTACCAAAATAATAATTTCAACTGAAAAACACAGTTTGGATTCAATTGAACCACCAATCAGTTCCAACACCGTTAGTGTACATCTCCCAAAATGACTGTTAGCACCAAAAAAAAGCCTTCACCACCCTCACAGGGTGATTTGACAGGTTGTAAGAGCTATGATGGGAATAAAGGCCCTCTATCTAAACTTTCTCCATTAACAGCCACTGGTTACAGTCAAGGAACAATCGAATGGGTTCAATGTTATCGCAGGTGTATTTTGAAAGGAGGATGTTAATGGAATGTTTTCCAGTCACAGACATATCCTGAAGGTGGACCACACCATAATTGCAGCAGAACTACTTATCGTTTCGCTTCTATTTTGAGACTTTTCTCCCAAGAGAAAACAAGCCTCAAATGCCCAAAGAAGGTGACAAAGCCCACTTGCGGCTATATGAGTATATCAGGACAAATGCTTCACTTATTGTACGGATAGAAATATGGGAATAGAATGGACACCATCCAAGGAGGGCATCTAAGTGTGGGAGGCATGAAAATTGCATGACAATCTGTATAATATGTATATAGTACATTTCTAAATGTACAAGAAGTGAAAGCTTGAGACAGATCAGAGGATCAGCAAAATCATTTGGATTCAAATCATTTGGATTCAAGGCAGAGTGGTCAGAGTGTCCAGAGATGGTGGATGACTGCAGGGACTGAGAGGGCTCAGTCCGTCTGCTCGCTCTGAATGTCAATGTATTCCAGCAGGCCCCGGGGAGCCGGTGGTGGTAATGCCGTTCACGCTTAATTGGGTGACAAATCCGACAAACATGATTGTAAACATCCTGAAAGGGATACCTTGACATTTTGATTTCGGTCTGTGGTTGGGTTTCATTGTTGCAGAGGGTTGTTGTGTGTGTGTGTGTGTGGGGGGGGGGGGGGGGGGGAGTGGAGTTTCTGCATTACACCTCACTGAACCAAAACAAGATTTCTGTGCATTGTTAAACCCCGTGTTAGAAGTAATCTCTGTTCAGGAGGGAAAAGAAAACAAGAAGCTTCCACCCCCATATTGTTTTGGTGAACCCTTGTTTCCCAAAACCTGCCCTCTTTGAGTGTATCCCTGTTGTTCCCAGAATGACTTTCAACAAATCCTCCAGAGGAAGACGGAGCTGTCTGTGTGAGTGTTTTGCATGGCAGTGAAGAGAAAGTGACGGGGGAACATTTCAGCACAACTGAAAAAAGAAACACCTACTTATTAGAGTTGTAAAAGTTCCTTCTTGACTTTGTAAACAGAAGTTTGACAACAACAAAACTTAACTCAAGGTTCATTCAATGGAGTTCATTCAGTGTTTGTTCCATGGATTTATAAAAATAACTGGCTACAGCGTTGGAGGCGGGGTCTGATTCATTCTTATGGTAGCTGCTCAATGGTGCATGAAGCCAAATGACTCGACTGCATAGACTGTATATAAGAAGTGGACATAGTCATCGTGACGTCACCCATTGGTTTGTGGACTGATGTTTTAAAGCTTAGAGTTCGGAGATTTGGCTATCCCATCTTGGCTTTTTTATCAACCAGCGAACGGAATGCGGAGGAGTATTCCTCAGTAAATGACTGTGGATTCTATTTCACTCTAAATGGACCATCATTTACGAAATGAACATCATGCTGTATTGAAGAAGACTTGAAACTAGAGATTGAGACCATAAACTCATGTGTATAATGATTATTGAGGTAATAATCAAGTAAGAAGTAGGGTCAATTTCTCATAGACTTCTTTTTGCAACCTAAGGAGTCGCCCCCTGGTGGTCAGTAGAGATAATGCAAGTTTTAAGACACTTCTCCATTGGTTTCAATCAGCAGAACCAGATGTTTGCCGCCTGGTTGACTGCCTAGTAATAAATAACAGGAATCTTTCACATCCATGGGCCCAAAGGGCATGTGCACTAGCATTTCCTTAAACCTCGCCTCCCAGCCAGTCTTTAGCTCATTCACATGAAGAAAATAACTCTGGGTTTGGCCCTAATGATTAAAACAAGAGCCATTCAAGTGTCCTGTCCATCTACGTTCCGACCCCTATGGGCTTCCTTCATTGGGTTGCCGGGCTCAGCCTTAGAGAAAGGGTGAGGAGCTCAGACATCAAGGAGGAGAGCCGCTGCTTCTCTGCGTCGAAAGGGGCCAGCTGAGGGGGTTCGGGCATCATATCAGGATGCCTCTCCGACGACCCCCTTTAAAGGTTTTCTGGGCAAGTTCAATTAGAGGCCCCAGGGTAGACCCACAACTTAGATATCGTCTGGCCTGGGAATGCCTCTGGGTCCACTAGGTAGAGCTGGAAAACGTTGCTGGGGATAGGGACATCTGGAATACCCTCCTGAGCCTCCTGCCCCCGAGACCGGCCCCGGATAAGCAGAAGATGACGGATGGATAGATGTATGGATATTCAAATATTCTGAATGGGAAATTGATTCACCTAAAAAGAAATGATCATTATCGAGATGTCCAATCATATTGTTGTATAGCGTGGCCATTACAACCTGACATCTCTTAGTATTGCTCTGCTGATATGTTGATGCCAAGGCGATTTGCTGCTGAAGCTCTCTCCACCACCCCAAACTCTTCCTTATGTGCTAAACTTTGGTATCATTAATTTAACTGAGGTTTAAGGTTCATGTATATTTCGATCTGCGATTCTGTACCATTACACGGTATGTTAGGGTGGACTGGTTCTACAGCAGAGCTCTTGTTGCTGCTCACATTCTTGAGAACTTTGTCAAAGAACAGAACCTGTAACTCCAAATATGAAACTGTATAAAAAGATGCAACATATTTCTATTTCCTTGATGTTTCCTAAATGTCTACCTCAGCATATGGAGGTTGCTCAGTTGCTATGGAGAATGCTCAGTTGTATAAATCAATGGAACTCATCAGAAGACTCTCAGTGGTTCTCAGGATCTTCCACAAACCGTTCAACACCTTAAGATCTCTGCCGGCACACCCTAAAAACGGACTGGAGTCGTGAATGACAATATGTGACAACTGAAGGGAACACCATATGGTGAAATGACAAAGCACCCCAATGGATGTTTAAGGGTTAAGACTTGGGTTTTGAAGAAGGTTAGAATTAAATTTCGGTAAAGATATGGTCGGAATACATCCCATGGATGTAGTTTGTAGTGGACAAGTACAAGTAGCATTTAATATAAAACTCCTCCAATGATAAAAAAATCTTCTCAAAAACAATTGGTTGAATAATATTATGCCTCAGGGTTAGGCTTTAGGGATGTGTAGAAACACAAGCGTGCGTCTTAGAGACCTACCTGCTTCGTACGTCGTGGCGTGCGCCGTCATACTCCAAGTGCTGGACTTGCGGCCTTTGGTTACCATGACAGCAAACTCGTACATGGTGTTTGGTTTGAGGCTGGTGACGGTGTGGCTGAGAGCCGTGGTGTCTGCAGACTGGACAGACAATAGAGTTGTAGAATTCAGATGGTTTTAGAATAGAAATGGAGACAGACAGACAGACAGACAAATAGATATAGATTCTCCCTTGACAAGGCTCAACAACAAACAAAAAATACACAAAAGGAAAATAAAAGATTCTTTGTCATGACAAATGATGAAAGCTACTGTTACAATTTAATATATAGAAGAAACCATAGAGATATGCTGTCTTTAAGAAAGATGTATCCAAGACATAATGAGTTGAATAATGCCACTCATAAAAAGTTGAGAGTGTGTTCCTCCTCCGAGCATCTTATTTCATGTCTGTTGTGGAGACAGTCTGTCCTTGTGTTTGTACTTTCAACATTATTTCTATCTAAGACATTAAAACACCCCAGCATGCACTCTTTCCAGTTTGCACTCTTTCTGCCCTTGTATAGATTTCCTATTTACAGTGTTTTTGAAGTTTTCCACAAGTTCAGTGAAGAAAAGAAGTCTCAGCAGGTGAACAGGAGAATGTTGTCTTGCTTTCAGAACAAATCCAAATAACTCCAGGTTTTGTTTCAGTACCGTGCAGCCAATCTGTTTCTGTCAGCTGAGGATCATTTCCTAAGAGATGTCTTGATCAATAAAACCTTCTGAAACGGACATAAAACAAACAAACACAGTGCACAGTTTTACTCCAGTCTGTTTCATGCTCAGATGGCTGTAACTCTGGTGTGAAACTCCGTGATACAGGTTTACACTAGCTGTGCTCTACTTAGTCTTTCTGGAGAGCCACTTGTTATATAGCTGCAAGGGAGAGGGCACCTGCTTTAATTGAGTTCAGGCAGCGCTGGAGGTGGCAGGTTTGACATTTTATCCCTCAGATGATAATCATTTGCTGTGATAACGCTTCTTGTTCAGAAGGAGTATTAATAAGGTGTACTTGGATAAGGAGGCATAATACACATGTACGCAACATCTTATTCATTCCGTTGCAGATGAAAAAAAAGGATTGAGCTTGTAAGAGAGCAGAGGTGGGACTTGTTCTCACATCTTATGAGGGCCGAGTCAAGTCACAAGTTAAAAAAAGTCCCAAATCAATTCCAGGCCTAAAACTACATATAATTCAAAACAACTTTTATCTGACAGGTAATGGCAAAGGTCCAGTAATGACAAGTCCAATTGATAAATCCCTAACAAGTCATTATTTTACAGGTTATCAAGTAGAGACAGCTGAGTTCCAAGTTCAGTCTCAAATCATGACAGGTAAGTCCTAAGTCCAGCCTTGAGTCAAGACAGGTATGTTCCAAGTCAAGTCTCAAGTAGAGACAGGTAAGTCCCACTTCAAGTCACAAGTCAAGACAGGTAAGTTCCACTTCAAGTCACAAGTCAAGACAGGTAAGTCCCACTTCAAGTCACAAGTCAAGACACTTAAGTCTCACTTCAAGTCACAAGTCAAGACAAGTAAGTCCCACTTCAAGTCTCAAGTCAAGACACTTAAGTCTCACTTCAAGTCACAAGTCAAGACAAGTTAGTCCCACTTCAAGTCTCAAGTCAAGACACTTAAGTCCCACTTCAAGTCACAAGTCAAGACAAGTTAGTCCCACTTCAAGTCTCAAGTCAAGACAAGTAAGTCCCACTTCAAGTCTCAAGTCAAGACAAGTTAGTCCCACTTCAAGTCTCAAGTCAAGACACTTAAGTCCCACTTCAAGTCACAAGTCAAGACAGGTAAGTCCCACTTCAAGTCTCAAGTCAAGACAAGTTAGTCCCACTTCAAGTCTCAAGTCAAGACAAGTTAGTCCCACTTCAAGTCTCAAGTCAAGACACTTAAGTCCCACTTCAAGTCACAAGTCAAGACAGGTAAGTCCCACTTCAAGTCTCAAGTCAAGACAAGTTAGTCCCACTTCAAGTCTCAAGTCAAGACAAGTTAGTCCCACTTCAAGTCTCAAGTCAAGATAAGTTAGTCCCACTTCAAGTCTCAAGTAATGATGGTAAGTTCAAAGTCCATTCTCAAGTCAAGACAGGTAAGTCCAAGGTCAAATCTCAAGGCAAGTCTTAAGTTGAGGCAGGAAGTAGGCTTGAGAATATTTAGTAAGTCCAAGTCAAAAGGCTAAGTTCAGTCAAGTCCCAAATCAACGGTTTTCCTCAAGTCTTTTGTCAAGTCTTTTGGGGTTTTGTCAAGTCCAGTCTAAAGTCACCAGATCCATGACTCAAGTCCATCTCATCCCCAAGTCATGTCCACATCTTAGGAGGAGATTCTACTAAACTCAGAAGTGATGTAGAGCTGCACATTAACATCATGGATTGACTGTCTGTGTTCACCTTGTACTTTCCACTGGTGGAGTAGCTGGTCTTCCACTTGACGGAGTAGTACCGGACTTCAGACGCCTTCTGGTTTTTGGTCATGGAGTTGTCGGCCCAGGAGACGCGGACCGAGTCCGAGGACAGAGCCACGGCTTGGACCCCGACAGGGGGGATCATGGGAGTGCTGGTGTCTGGCATGGGAGTGGGGTATTTATCAAAGAGGTGGAAGAGGTCATCCTCAGATGGGTCTATGGGGTCTGGGGTGGGGGTGGGGGTGGGGGTGTTAACAATAACCAGGTTGTTTGGGGATAATTAATGAAATCATTCAGTGTAATGAATGTGTGATAATGAATATTTATATATGCAAACGAGTGTGACACAAGTATATATTCAGATTAATATAGGTTTGTTATGTGTCCATATACACACAGATGATAAAAAACAAAACAACAACATAATAAATACAAGCGATGACATGCAAGTTTGGAATTCAGCAAGCAGCCATGTTGGTTTGAGAGGAGGGAAGAAGGAAATGAGGAGTGGATGGTTAAGGAAGTGAAAAACAGGAGAGGGAGGAGGAGAGAAAAAGACAAAGGGTAAGAAAGTGAAAGGCGTTACTTTAAACAGGAAGTGGAGCCTCAGATCCACAGAGGGGCAAAGGACGAAACACTGTAACGAGCTGGAACACAACACCTGAAAGTGTCAGAAACCTGGACGTTTTTTAGTTCAATTATTATTGCTCGTCAAGTCGAGCAGAGCCCGTCAACAGGTATGTGAATCACATGTGTAATGTGTTTCACATGTGAAATCAACTATCGCTTACTCTACATTTTGGGTTAAAAAAATACTTGAATACTAGAAAAATAAAACCACCACAATTTGAGCTACACTGACACTGTGTGGATCTGTGTCTCCAACCAATCAGAATACAGATGCTGCCTTCACGTACCTTTAGAAATACCGTAAATGTGAGCATATCATCTTACAAAACCTTTGTGAATCGAATTACCGAGTACTCGGACATGCAGTTTAACTCTAATGTGAATCAATTTAAAAAAGCGATACAATTTGAAATAAATTACGGTTTCCGACTCGCAGCACCTAAACACCTCATGGGGTTCATAAACGTGACTTCTAAATCAGGAACTTGAGGCTAAAGGAGCACTTGAAGGCAGCAGGACAGGAAACAGACGCTAGAGAGCTGGAATGAGGAGAGGTAAAGATATAAACACACACCAGTTGAACTGCAAAGTCACTGTCATGAATTTCAACCGACTCGTGATATTTAGAGTAAGAAAAGCCTGCAGGGAAGCTGGAGGTGATGATTTTTAATGCTGGAAGATCTCTGTGAGGCTTGTTACTGAATGCTTTACCGCTTGTAGAAAAAAAAGGCTGAAATAAAAAAAGAATTCAAAATATATGCTTGCTAGTATTATAATATTATAATTAAAACTAAAAATGAATAATAAAATGTAAAATATGAAGTAAAAAATAATAGAAATACATCTGGAACTCTTTTCTTCTTTTTTTAATGATGCTCCAGTTTTAAAAAAGAGACCAGGAGCTGATCCCTGCCTGTCCGTCTTTAACTCTTTTCTGAATATTTCTGAAATCTATTTTTATCTCAGTGCAACACTCACACACACTCGCACACACACCACACACACACACCTACACACACACAGATTGTAGGAGTGTAAATGGAACAACTCTGCAGATAATTGCTCAGCTTCTTTAGGCTTCAACATCAGCCCTCAGATCCTCCTACAGTCCTACACTATCCAGACTTTTGGCAGGCCAAAGTGGTGCTGCAGGTACAAATGGGCTCTCTTTTGGTTACCACGTGGGTTCAAACTCAACCGAAGCACTGACCAGTAGTTCTTCTGGTTAATCCATGTAGTAACCAACAGACTAGTTTACCGTTAAAAAGGCCCGACCTGGAGTCAAAGACTCGGCTGGTTAAAGACGTCTTGCTGATATTGGATTTGTTCAAACAGGTCCAGCTCATTGATGACAATCAGGGCCAGACTAATAATGGGGACGTCATCTTTCTACATAGCTGTAGCTACAGAGCCACGTTAAAAGCTGGTGACATCAGTAAAGTAAGAAACATGAGCAGTCAGACTAAACCACGCAGAACATTACAGTTTACAGACCGACTTCCTGCTTCAGCTTTGTTATCATGGTGGGACAGAGGCAGTCGATGAGTCGTTTTTACAAGGGCCAGGAGAGGGACACGATCTCTATGTGACAAACACAGTAAATGAAGTGAAAGCCACGTATATTTCATGTCAAAATACTAATAAGTATTGTTCAATGACTCTTGAGTTATGGTTTCCGGCATTAAAATCCCACTGAAAAGCCTTACACCGGAGTCGTCCAACAGCACTTGATTATGTAAAGTGCCTTTAAACGGCTCTATTAAGAACGTCGCTCTTCTTAGGGACTTTAGAACGCTGCTTTTTACAGCGTATAAAAACAGTCAAAAACGCCTTTTTACAGCGTTTTTTCTTATGGTAATGAGCCCCTCCTTCTATTTTCACGATATCATTCTCTGTGCAATTCTCAATTTTATGCCGTAAAAAGCGCCGTTTCTAACATAACTCGTGTGAAAATAGAAGCGTTTACTGGCACTTTGGACTTTGCAAAGATGCCGTCATGAAACTTCACATATGTGTTGAGATTAAATGAAGGTCGAGTTTAAAGATGGGCGTGGTCCGAGCGGGGGTTGGATGTAGAGGGGTAGGGAGTGTGGCCCAATGCAGCGCAACATGGTCTCGACGTTTTACTCCGATTTCTCGATTTATACAGCGCGAAAGTCAAGCTCTTGACTCTCTGTGTGAGTTCAGGTGAAGGCGACATCGGTCCTGGGAGATGAAGGAGGCTCGTCCTGTTGTGTCTGCAGTCTAAACGAGACCACTGAGAAAATCAACACTGACATCTAATGTGCTGCTGCTGAAGAGAGATGTACAGCTGCAGGCCAACATAGAGAGAGAGAGAGGGAGAGATTGATGAAAGAGGTGTTCGGAGCTGCGGGGCGAGCTGCAGCAGGCGATGTCGTAGTTAAACTGGTCGTCCAGCATCACAATAAAGCTCTGGTCAGGACAGAATACTGATGAGGACGGCACTCCTCCCTCCACTCTCTCCTCCCTCCATCCCTTATTTCCTTTTTCTTTCCATCCCTCCTTTGTCTGCTCGCTTTTCTTCATCATTTCCAAATTTTTCTGCACTCCGTCTTTTCTTTTTCCCTCCCTCCCGTCCTGCATACCTCTCTCTTTTCCTGCTCCTACCCCAATCCCATCCTCTCCTTCTATCACTCCCTGTCTTTCATTCCCTTCCTTCTTCTTCCATTACTTATGCTCCACACTTCCTCGCTACCTCTTTTCTCTCTCCCTCCATCCTTTCATATTGCTCTTATCCCACCTCCCCCCTATCTCCCCCCGTCTCCCTCCTTCTCCCTCTCTGCGGTCTTCCAGTCCTTGATTAAATGGCGGCGTGGCGGTTGGTTGAGGATCAGTTCTGTCTCTGCAGTGTGTGGGCGGCAGGGCGAGGGACGAGGCAGTATATTAACGAGGATCCCACCGTTAACAAGACGCTTTTTAAAGCTCTCGTAAAAAACTCTCCTGCAGCCTGCCACCATAAAGTGACAGAGAATTCAGCTTGTCCCGGCATGACAAGACAGACAGTGAGTGTGAGTGTGTGTGTGTCACTGTTGATGACCTTGTCAGAACAATAATGGGTTTAGTTTCTGTCTCAGCCCTCAGGGTCTCAGCTTATCAACTCCTGACTGTCACACTACAACTCCATGTGAGACTGTATCTCTGCAGAACTCCATGTGAGACTGTATATCTCTGGATATATGTATACATATTATATCTGTATGTTTACGGAACTCCACGTGTGCACATACTCCATTTCTATAGAAGCGTTTAATGATTTTACATGTTTCTAAATGTTTCTAGAGATGTGTCTACATATGTCTATGGAAATATATACAGATGTGTATATGTATCTCTTTAGAATTCCAGATGTTTATATGTATCGCTTGAGAATTCCAGATGTGTATGTATCTCTTTAGAACTCCAGATGTGTATATGTAAACTACAGATGTGAATATGTATTTCTAAAGAACTCCAGCTGCGTATATGTATTTCGAAAGAACTCCAGATGTGTATATGTAAACTACAGATGTGAATATGTATTTCTGAAGAACTCCAGCTGCGTATATGTATTTCGAAAGAACTCCAGATGTGTATATGTAAACTACACATGTGTATATGTATCGCTAAAGAACTCCAGCTGCGTATATGTATTTCTAAAGAACTCTGGATGTGTATACATATTTCTAAAGAACTCCAGATGAGTATACATATCTCTAAAGAACTCCAGATGTATAAATGTATCTCTAAAGAACTACAGATGTCTATTTCTAAAGGTCTCTAAATGTGTATATGCATTTCTAAAGAACTCCAGATGTGTATATGTGGTTCTAAAGAAATCCAGATGTGTCTACCTGACTCAATAACTCCAGATGTGTCTACATATATCTTAATGATTCCAGATGTTTATTTTACTTTTTAAGAACTCCAGATGTGTCTCAGTATCTCTTTTGAAATCCAGATGTGTCTATGTATCTCTATATAATTCTCGATGTATTATGTGTTTCTACAGAACTCCAGATGTGTCCATGTATCTCTCTACAATTCCAGATGTGTTAAGGTTTTCATCCATCCAGCGCCAGCACAGATGTATCGCCTGTGTAGAACACTAAGCTAACCAGAAAATCAACATTTTTTGTTCTTTTTGGAAGTGGAATTAAATGAATGAACTTTTTTAAATTGCTTTATCAAATAAGGGAAAACAATGTAGGAGCCCCCTATCAGACATAAATATTATTCAAAGAATATAACTTTTTGTATATCTCAGAATATGTCTGGAGGGCAATCCTTTCAAGTAGACCGAGCCAGCAGCAGAACCTTTATCCAGCTGATCGTCTGGTTCCTTTGCTGCTCCGTGTAAACATGGGACGTTATAATCTGTTTCAGCAAACTGCAAAAGCTGTTTCTTTATGAATCTCGATGTGCGTTTGTGTTTGTTTCTGCGTGGTGTGACAGCCCCCGGGGTGGCAAGGGGGTTTCACGACAACACGGACCAATAAACACAACCAGTCGGTAGATAAATGGTGCAAGTGAGGTTTTTACTGAAGATAGAGAGTGGATAGAGGTAGGATAGACACTCAACAATACACTGTCCGCTTTCCAGAGGGATGGTCGGGGTTCACTTCCACGGTTCGGTGCACAACGGGTATTCCTCATACGGTCCAGGGCGCGGGCAGGAGCAGGGTAGTCGTACAGGCAGGGGTCGGGAGCCGGGCGGGTAGTCAGACGTTCCAGGGTGATCAAGGGGTAAGCCAGTTGTCTCCAATGCGTTTGCTGTGTCTCCGTCTCTTTCCACTCCTACTCTCTCCTAGTTTCCTGTGTCCGGGGCCCTTTTATAGTCCCCTCCTCCTCCTCCGATAGGGTGTGGTCGCTCCCTCGGCTCTCCTCCTCAGGTGTTGCTTGTTTGGGCTGATGGTGGTTTGGCGCTCTTTTCCACTCCCTGACATGGGGCTCCGCCTCCATGTCCGGCAATATCGTCCCTCTACCACTTCTCCTCTGAGGTTGCCCCTCCGGCTGCCACATACCCCCCCCCTTAAATCCGACCTGGGGGGAGGACTGCTCCAGGAACCTAGGGCGTCCCGTCTAGACAGGGCGTCCGCGTTTCCATGAGCGGCCCCGGATCTGTGGACAACAGAGAAAGCATATGGTTGAAGGGATAAAAACCAGCGTGTGACCCGGGCGTTATTGTCTTTTGAACGGGACATCCATACCAGGGGGGCGTGGTCCGTGACCAGGGTAAAGTGTCGTCCCAGCAGATAATATTTCAACTCCCCCAGAGCCCATTTGATGGCCAAACACTCCTTCTCGACCGTGGCGTATCTCGTTTCTCTCGGTAATAATTTTCTGCTTACGTATGTGATCGGGTGCTCCTCTCCATCCCTCAGCTGGGACAGGACGGCACCCACCCCGGTCTCGGAGGCATCTGTCTGTACCACCAATGGTTGCGTAAAGTCCGGGGTCACCAGCACTGGTTCAGAACAGAGTACTTCCTTCAGCTTCTCGAAGGCGTCCTCGGTCTCTGCCGTCCATACGATCCGATCTGGCAGCCGGTTTTTTGTTAGGTCCGTCAGGGGTGCTGCAAGAGCAGAGAACTGGGGAACAAACCGTCGATAGTAGCTAGCTAGCCCAATGAATGCTCGTACCTGTTTCTTTGTGCGGGGGCGGGGCCATTCCCGGATCGCCTCGACTTTCCCTACCTGGGGCTTGACGCAGCCGCGGCCGATGGTGTACCCCAGGTAGTCAGCTTCCCGGAGGCCGAGGCGACATTTCTTGGGGTTGGCTGTCAGCCCCGCCCCTCGCAGAGCTTTCAGGACGGCTTCCAGTCTTTGGAGGTGAGCCCCCCATTCCTCCCCGTGCACGACGATGTCGTCCAGATAGGCTGCCGCGTATTCTCGATGGGGACGTAGTACCTGGTCCATCAGTCTCTGGTACGTGGGGGGGGCTCCGTGGAGACCGAACGGCAGCCTCTTATAGTGGTACAGTCCCATGGGCGTAGTGAAGGCCGTTTTTTCCCTGTCTTCGGGGGCTACTGCCACTTGCCAGTAGCCTTTAGTCAAGTCGAGGGTGGTGATGTATCTGGCCCTCCCGATGCGCTCTATCATCTCGTCCACCCGGGGCATCGGGTAGGCATCGAATTTTGAGATGGCGTTGAGCTGCCTAAAGTCATTGCAGAACCTGACCGAGCCATCGGGTTTCGGAACCAACACTATAGGGCTGCACCACTCGCTCGTCGAGGGTTCGATGATGTCGGCCTCCAGCATACTCTGTACCTCCCTCTCTATCGCCCCCCGGCGGGCTTCGGGGATGCGGTACGGCCTTAGCTTCACCTTCTTCCCGGGCTCGGTGATTATCCGGTGTTGCACCAGTGTGGTGTATCCGGGGTCCGGGGAGAACACGTCCCGGAACCGATCCACCATTTCCCGGACGTCCTGCTTCTGCCGGGGGGTCAACTCTTCTCCCACGGGTACCTCGACTGGCTCCGTTTTTCCTGGGAGGGTAGAGAGAGAGAAACAGAGCATGGCATCCCTACGCACCCATTTCTTGAGCAGGTTCACATGATAAACCTTCGTCGGGTGCCTCCGACCTGGTTGCCGGACTCGGTAGTTTACC
Source organism: Melanostigma gelatinosum (assembly GCF_949748355.1). Taxonomy (NCBI): domain Eukaryota; kingdom Metazoa; phylum Chordata; class Actinopteri; order Perciformes; family Zoarcidae; genus Melanostigma; species Melanostigma gelatinosum. The sequence continues at coordinate 19,804,038 of NC_136651.1, forward strand.
GGCCCCACTTTCTCCATTACTTCATACGGCCCCCTCCATCGGGCTAGAAACTTACATTCCGCCGTGGGTACCAGGACCAACACCCGATCCCCTGGGTTAAACACTCGGGGTTGGGTTCCCCGGTTGTACACGCGGGCTTGGGCCGCCTGTGCCTCGGCCATGTGTTCTCGGACGATGGGCCAGAGGGATGCCATCCTCACCCTCATCTCCTCGACGTGGTCCACCATGGTGCGGTAGGGGGAGGGTTGGTGTTCCCAGGCTTCTTTGGCCAGGTCGAGTAGCCCCCGGGGTCGTCGACCGTACAGGAGCTCGAAGGGCGAGAATCCGGTAGATGCCTGGGGCACCTCTCTGATGGAGAACATCAGGAAGGGTAGCAGTTGGTCCCAATTCTTCCCGTCCTGGTCCATGGTTTTTTTCAACATTTTCTTCAGTGTCTGGTTGAATCGTTCTACTAGTCCGTCCGTTTGGGGGTGATACACCGACGTCCTCAGTTGGGTCACCTTCAGCATGCCACACAGATCCTTCATGATCCTAGACATGAACGGGGTTCCTTGGTCGGTGAGAATCTCCTCCGGTATTCCGACCCTGGAAAACAACATCACCAGCTCCCTTGCAATGCCCTTGGTGGCCATAGAGCGTAGGGGAATGGCTTCGGGATACCGGGTGGCGTAATCCACTATCACCAGGATGTACCTGTGTCCCCGGTTGGTCTTGGGTAGGGGCCCCACTAGGTCCATCCCGATCCTGCTGAAGGGGACGGTGATGATCGGCAGGGGCACCAGCGGGTTTCTGTGATGGGGTTGTGGGGCCACTTGTTGACATTCGGGGCAGCTCCGGCAGTAATCCTCCACGGCTTTTTTTATTCCGGGCCAGTGGAACCTGGCCCTCACCCTTTCCAGGGTTTTCTCCACTCCTAGATGGGCACCTAAGATATGGGAGTGGGCTAACTGGAGGACAGAGGGTATGAAAGGACGTGGTACCAGTAACAACCTGAGGGGGGCCCCGTCCTTTATTACTACCTGGTAGAGGAGCCCGTTATAAATGGAGAAATGTGTGGGAGGGAGGTCTCTTACCCCGTCCAGTGGTCGTCCGTCTACGGCGGCCACCTGCCGAAGGGCGTGGGCTAGGTTGGGGTCCTCCAACTGGGCCGTCCCAAACCTCCCTGTGAGGGGCCCGGGTAAGATGGGCTCCTCCGGGTCCTGGGGGAACAGCCCGGCCAGCTCCTCTTCTTCGAGGGAGGGGGTATCTGCCTCCTCGGGGATGGGTGGCGCCTCTCCTTCGGGCTCACTGGGGCTGGAGGGTCCGTCGTTCTCGACGGCTGTGGCATATACGTCCTCGGGGTTGGGTTGGGTGGCCTCCACCAACGCCCGGGCCACGGCACTGGCGACTCCTTCCGATAGGGGATCGGTGGAGATCTCCTCCCCCAGCCCACAGATGGCTTTCTTCTTGGACTTTCGGTGAGGGGTCGTACCTGGTTTCACCACCAGGCTGCGCCACAGCTCCTGGAACACGGGCAGGTCTCGGCCGACCAGCACCTCTACGGGGAGTCCTTCCACTACTCCTGCAGTGCCGACGTATCTACCCCTCGTCGTGTATATTTCGAGGGCGGTGGTGGGGTATTCGCGGGTCTCCCCATGGATGCACGTGACCGCTCGGGTGCCGGTTAGGAGCGGGTACTGAGCAAACGTAGGTCTCACCAAGGTAATCGCGCTCCCGGAATCCACCATCGCGGAGGCGTCGCGGCCGTTTACTTTGACCGGGGTGAGGGGCATGAGGTCCTCGTGAGTGGCCCAGCATCCGGTAATCAGTCCGCATGGGCGACTCCCCTCACTGGCCGTGGTCATGGGTGCGTCCTGGCGGTGAGGACATTCCCATGCGATGTGCCCGATCTCGCCGCAGTGGTAGCACCTCCTCTCTTCCGGTCCACCCGCCGGCCGACGTCGGGGAAAGCCTGGGGGAAAGGAGGGAGACACATAGGTAGTTTCCTCCGTTCTCATCTTTTCTTTGCGGGTGGACCCCTCCACTTTCGGGTTTCTTCCCCCACGCACTAACGCTTGTGCTGCGTGGTAACCCTCCATGATCTCTACCAGTTCCTCGAGGGTGCGGGGGTTTCTCTGGCCGGCCAATTTTTTCGCCTCATACGGGAGGGATCTGAGGAATTTGTCCATGACGACACGATCGGTGGGCGACACCTCGGTGGGCTCTGCGTGCAGCCAGGCCGTCGTAATCCTCTTGATCTCATGCATCTGGGCTCGCGGAGAAAGGGAGGTGTCATATGTCCATTCATGAAATCGTTGTGCCTTTAGTACCAGCGTGACCCCGCATCGCTGTAACGCTTCCGCTTTCAACACCCGGAAGTCAACTTTTCCAGCGCGCTCTAAGTCCTGATACGTTACTTGCGTTTCGTTGATCAAAAAGGGGGCTATCAACTCAGCCCAGTGCTCTTCTGGCCATTTTTCCCGGAGTGCCGTTGTCTGGAATATCTGAAAAAATATTTCCACATCGTCAGCTGCCGTCTGCTTGAGAAGGAAGCGCGCTGGGTTGGCTTTCTCCACGGTACGTTGCTCCTGTTGTGTCTGTAACATGCCCTTGATGTCGCTTTGCATCGCCTCCGCGCGTTCGGTTTGTACCGCCATATACTGCTCCATGTGTACTTGCTGTTGGTATTGTTGTTGCTGCTGTGCTTGGAGGATTTGCATTTGTACTTGCATGGCTTGTTCGTGGCGTTTTTGGGTTTCCTGGTTGCTAGCGATTAGCCCCGCTAGCAGCTCTTGAAATGGCACCGGGGTGGCCATGCTTACTGGGTTGGTCGGTCTATCGGTCAGTGTTGCCAGAACCGGACTGTGCCCACATTCTCCACCAAATTGTGACAGCCCCCGGGGTGGCAAGGGGGTTTCACGACAACACGGACCAATAAACACAACCAGTCGGTAGATAAATGGTGCAAGTGAGGTTTTTACTGAAGATAGAGAGTGGATAGAGGTAGGATAGACACTCAACAATACACTGTCCGCTTTCCAGAGGGATGGTCGGGGTTCACTTCCACGGTTCGGTGCACAACGGGTATTCCTCATACGGTCCAGGGCGCGGGCAGGAGCAGGGTAGTCGTACAGGCAGGGGTCGGGAGCCGGGCGGGTAGTCAGACGTTCCAGGGTGATCAAGGGGTAAGCCAGTTGTCTCCAATGCGTTTGCTGTGTCTCCGTCTCTTTCCACTCCTACTCTCTCCTAGTTTCCTGTGTCCGGGGCCCTTTTATAGTCCCCTCCTCCTCCTCCGATAGGGTGTGGTCGCTCCCTCGGCTCTCCTCCTCAGGTGTTGCTTGTTTGGGCTGATGGTGGTTTGGCGCTCTTTTCCACTCCCTGACATGGGGCTCCGCCTCCATGTCCGGCAATATCGTCCCTCTACCACTTCTCCTCTGAGGTTGCCCCTCCGGCTGCCACAGTGGCTAAAGACGCCTTTGTCCCAATGTGTTTCACTTTCTCTCTACATCCCACGCCTCTCCCTCTGTCTTCTCCTTGCTATCCTCATGCCCTCTTTCTCTCCCTGCTGTCATTCCCTCCTCTTCCCATGAGCTATCATTAAGGTCCATCAAATCTCTTAGCTCCCCCTGCTGTTTCTCTCTTTTTAGGATCCATACCCGACCTTCAGCTCCCCTCTCTCGCTCTTCATCGCTCCTCCCGTCCTCATTTTCAAGAAAACTCGATCAAAGACAAGAAGAGCGAGTTGGAAATAATCTTTTGTTGAAAAGTTTATAATCACATCCCGTAATGAAGGTTAAGAAAATCACATCGTGAGGGTAGGAGGAACCTCAGAAACGTGGCTTATTTATGAGCGCAATAAAGGATTTATGTCCGCCACGGTCGGCTGTTTAATTCATAAGATGAAACTTGGCTGAGAGTTGGTTGTGTTTCATTTATCTCACTTTTGCAGCCCATAGTCGGCAGGAAAAGCTAATGAGTCCCTCACTCACAGACACACAAACGCATCCCCTACAGTCATGGCAATGGGTGTGAGCCACACACCTAGTTCATACATGTCACACACACACACACACACACACACACACACACACACACACACACACACACACACACACACACACACACACACACACACACACACACAGGGGTGATGGTTTAGCGATCATCCCTGATGGACAACACCTCCCACCCATGTGGGACGCTCTGGCAGCTCTGTGCAGCTCCTTCAGCCACCGGTTGAGTCTCCCCCGGTGTGTGAAGGAGAGGTACCGCAGGTCCTTCCTTCCTGCCGCTGTCAGGCTGCAAAACCAGCTGTGCTCCCAGTAGACCACACAACACAACACTCTGTGTAAACAGCCGCCAAGATGCATCTGATCTGATCATTCAAACCCCTTTAAGGTGGTCTTTGACTTATTTGACGACATGTCTTTTCTTGTATGAACGCGAACGCGTCCTGATACGTCCCTCACAACAGAAAATATGTCATTAAAGCCGCATCTTGTTACTCATCTCCAGTTGGTTCTCAAATCACATAACCTGGCTGTGTCCACGACTCTAGCGATCGTCCCGAGGAATAGTCCCAGTCTGTTTAGTTTCATTTCTTCTTCTTCCTCTTCTTTTAATTCGCAGACGAGAGACAGGAGGTGAATCGCTGCCTCCGGGTAGTTAAAGACAACAACGCATTTGGTCTTTGCAGACAGAAATCATGCACATGTTTATCTGCAAGAGCGGAGAAGCGCGATGCGATCAGGTGATCACAGGTGTAAACAGCACCAATACTCTACTGTCACTGTACTAATAGTACTGTGGTCGCATCACCGTCATACTCGCAGCAGTCACAGCACTTTGCACTCTGGTTATTTTCATATACTGACTCTGACATAATCATCTGACTGACATGTAACCTGTTCTCATATCTGCTCCTCACATATCATATCATATTGTGTATGAACACAGCAAGACTGTGCTGTAAACACAGGATTACTGTGATTATCAGTGTGTGTGGTTGTACCTGTCAGGGATCGAGTGACAGCGCTCTCATACAGAGGGACACCCTCGCCTGCGTTATTGAACGCCTTCAGGGAAATCACATAGTGCGAGCTCGGCTCTGAGAGAGAGAGAGGGAGAGAGAGAGAGAGGGAGACAGAGAGGGAGAACAGGGAGAGAGAGAGGGAGAGAGAGAGAGAGAGACAGAGAGGGAGAACAGGGAGAGAGGGAGAGAGAGGGAGAGAGAGAGAGAGAGACAGAGAGGGTGAACAGGGAGAGAGAGAGAGAGAGAGAGAGAGAGAGAGAGAGAGAGAGAGAGAGGGAGAGAGAGAGAGACAGAGAGGGAGAACAGGGAGAGAGAGAGAGAGAGGCACAAATAGTTACTTTAAAGGACATTCAGCAAATACAACATAGCACATTATCATTCTAAGATGTCATTTTTTACATGATTTGACTCTTTTCCCCTTCTGTACACTCCAGCAACACATGTATTGAACTGTTAAAGAGGGGAAACATTTGAAAGAAAGGTCAAAGGTTAACTGAGTTTTATTTTGACTTTACTATGATAATCATTTCTCATATCAGCATTCTTAAAACCTTATAATAAATCTTTTCGCAACACATCTGGAGTGTCTTTGTTTTGGCTGGCTTTGCTTGTTACATAACGTTATGTAAGAAAGTCCGCTCAGGACGCTTGTTATTTATTAACACGAGTTACGTTGTCACATTATCATTTTAACACAAACCATAATCTTTTTCCCCCCCGTAACCAAGCAGCCTAAATCCAAACGGATTGTTTCACAGCGTTATGTGGCAGCGTGCGTATCTGTAAACGAGGCGACATTATTTGCTTTCTTAGGCCCTGATTACACCGAGATCGCTCAAAAAGCACCGCCCGCAAAATACGTTTTGCTGTGGTACAGTTCGTGCTTTTCTTGCGGTTGTTAGTCACGCATAAAAGTTCAAATATTCTCAACTTTTCAGCTCCAGGCACAAAGTTGCTTGTCAATGTCACATTTGGCCAAAGGCAGCCAATCAAGGGCCGTCCTTCAATCAGAGGATCGGCGGTTCGATCCCCGGCTCCGGCTCCACTAGTCCCATGTCGATGTGTCCTTGAGCGAGACACTGCAGCCCAAAATTGCTTCCGTAGCTGTTCCAACGGTGTGATAGCATTTGAATTGTAAGTCGCTTTGGATAAAAGCGTCTGCTAAATGACTGAAATGTAACATAATGTAATGTTGTGATAGTTCCATTGAGTGAGGGAGCGAGCGCATTCAGCCTTTTCCTTAATTACATATAATCTGTTGCGCATGCAGCCTCGCTCCAGACGTTCACCATGTCGGTTTGCCCGACCTGTCTTTGAAGCAGCACTGCCTGTAGCGATGCGTCCTGGTGTGATCAGCCGCTTCTACGTTCATGCTCTTTGGGTTCCTGATTCAGCGACACGCTTTTTAAATGTTAAAGTGAGGAAAAATTGAAAGAAAGGTCAAAGGTTAACCCAGTTTCATTTTGACTTGACTATGTTCATGATGGTCTTCATTTCTCTTATCAGCAATATTAAAAACATTTAACCCTCTGAACCCCAAACAGTCACATTTCACTTGATCTTCACTGCAGTATAAAAGTGCTCCACCTCTATGGAAACTGCACAGTCATGGCTAGAAGCAGTGACTCAAAATATTATTCATTATTTATGTTTTTTTTAAAAACAGGGTCTACGTACTATATATATTCAATTATTTGCATTTACTACTGACAACCTCTCCTCTGCTCTCATCTCTGCTCTTTGCTCAGCAGCCTCAGTTTCACCAAATGTTCGTCACATGACTGTTGGTCTCATGCGAATCAGCCATAGCTTCATAGTTGCGCTGAAGTGGTCAGAACTTGTTGCTTTCCAGAGGATTTTTGTTGAATAAAGTTTATTTGGGCGAGATTTTAAATGAGACATGGAGAACAACATGTTTTTGATGAAATATCACAGTTTTGAGCTTCGTTTTGGCTGCTTTTTTTGATGGACGCATTTGCCACACATGATGTGTTCAATAACTGTCGGAAGGATGAAAGTCGGACGATAATGCCGTTTTGTTCCAGCTTCTGGCTGTGATAAACAGCGTCGTTTTGGTGTTTGTTTGAAGGAAACATGCTTTTCAATACCGCCGGTGGGTTTTTGGGGTTCAGAGGGTAAATATGTTTCCAATAACTCTGTAGTATTTGCTGGTTAAAGATGCTGCATGTTCTCTCCATGTAGCGTCAAACCCCTCGCATCAGTTAAACAAACGTGCCCGCTCTGCTCCCCAGACGCCGCATGAATTAATGATCGCCATGAATTATAAATGTCGTGTACATATGTGCGCTCGCTCCCGTGTGTGCATGCAACAAGGCGACGCTATTTTATTTTTCCATTACTGCACCATTATGAGACCTCAGATGGGAAATTTCATCTGCGTATGAAAATTCTCCCTATTTGTTATTGTCTTCTTTGGCATACAGATTGCTTGTTGTGGTCGCTCGGGAAGATTTTTTTCTCTCGCTCGTCCCTTCACAATTAGATTTCCTCCTCAAGCTGCTTTCTTATTACATTTCTTTGAATTATTGATGGTAATTAAATGGGGATTTCATCATCACAATGAATTACTGGAACAGGGAGGCGCTGAGTCAATATTGGCACTTTGTCTGCAGGAGCAGATGGCTTTATGGGGAAATATGAAATATTTGTTGTCGTTAAGTAGCCTACATTTTGAGAAGTGAATTCATGAAATCATGTTTTATTTTCGTGCTGATGAGACAGTATGTCAGAAAAAAGTTTTCTCCAGTGATGCAAATATATATGAGATTAATCTTCAATTTATAACTTTCCTCATGTAAAACGATAAGTCAACGTGGATTGTTTTGTCATGTAACTTGCGTACTACAGTAACGGCTCATCTGTAGTTATTTTAACCCAAAGGACGACCTTTTACTAAACCTAACTAAGTATTTTATGATCTCTTCCAAACCGAAGTATTTCCGGATTTGTTACGAAACCTAACAAAGTATTTCACAATCTTTTCCGAATCGTGAAATACTCACTCAAACTATTTTTTTTCTAGAAAGTTTTGTTGCCTAAACCTAAACAAGTATCTCCATTTTTTGTTGCCTTAGTTACTTCTATAATGTCTTGATGGAGAACTTTTTTGTCTGAGCGTTTTTCTCTTTTGATGGAGTTCCCTCTTGCTTAGCACACTCTTTCTGTTTCCTCCCCCATCACCTCCCACCCCGTCCTCACCCAGGTTTTCGATGGAGTAGTATCTCTGTTTGCTGTCGACTCGGACCGTCTCGGCATAGGGGCTTCCCACTCCGTAGCCAATGATGTAGCCTCGAACCAGGATGTTTGGGCTGAGGGGCGGAGTCCAGGACATGATGATGCTGTTGGGCAGCGGCCTGACATGCAAGGAGCTGGGCTGGTCGGGAACCTGACTCTCTGCAGAAACACACACAATGACGCGTCAGACCTCAGTGTCTACTGCCTGCTGACCTCCAGCACCGGCAGCTCTGAAGCTCACCCTGTTAGCCGCAGCCGTTGCAGGTACTTAGAGCAGCCGTGGCCTACAGATGCTAACCCTGTTAGCTGTGTATTAGGCCCTAATAAGCCCTGACACTTTGTGTTATTTCAGCATCAGATTGGATCAGATTAGTGAGCTCTCTTGTCCTCGGGGGGAGACGCTTCATATCACTTCATTAAGTAATAATCCATTGAAACAAGATCTCCGTCTCCCTCTGTCCCGGCCTGGAAACACAGTTAGCATGGATGTGTTTGTTTCTTTATCATCTCAGCTGCTTCCTGCTGACCAGGACATCCTCCTCCTGAGATTCAGCCTGAGGTCCACTTTTCTAATTATCCAATCGTCTGTTTGATGGCTGGTTTTCTCTCTCTCACTCTTCAGTCATTCATCTACCTTTTTCAATATTTTAAGAACTCATGAATATAAATAATGCGTTATAACAATAATTATAACACATGTATAACACATTATAAAGCGTTTTATAAGGTAATTTTACTCATAATTGCTGGTCACTCACTCATGTTTTTTTTGCAAGGATCATAGTCTATTATGATTCCCACTGTTGCAACACATTATGCTATTTTCATAATGCATTATGGTCACTGTTATAATACATTACAATGTTTATATGTGTAATTAAGTAAAGTAGAAACAATATCATTAAATCTATGCAAGAACACAAAAAGCCAACAATGACCACTTAGAGGAACTTATATTCATATTATAATGCATAATATTTAACGACACATAACATCTTCATGATGGGTTATTAATGCAAAATGAATATTTAAGAGTGCTTATAACTACAGTGCTATAAGATAATTACAATGCATAATCAGAATGTTTATAACACATCCTTCTTAACACCCTCTATTTAGCATTTATTATCAGCATACAAACATTAAAATAAATGATTGAATAAAAATAAAAATGTTATATTATTACAACTGCTTTTACTCTATTGCTGTTCAGCGGCCTCCACTCATGGTGCTGAGTTATTCTTATTTCAAATACATTAATACAAAACTTGCTCCACTTGAAAATACATACATATTCATCAATTCTTCATGTTGTTCTTTATGTTTTTTTTCACATCCTCAACAATTTCCAAGGATTTATTTTATGTTAAAAAGCCTACGCACCACGAGGCGGTGTGGTCGTCATTTCCATTGTGAGAGAGGGAGAAAGAGTTTCTGTTCTGTGTCTGTTTTCTATAGAAATTTAATTCATTTTTTTGTGGGTTTGAAAAGACACTGAAATTACTTTTTATGTAATTGCTTTGTTACTGTACTTATCAACTATTTATTAAATGTGTATAGCTCATGAATACCAAACAGGGTAGTTTAAGTAAAGTGTTTTCCTGTTCTCTCATTAGTTCTGTCTTTTAATGATACACAGAAATATATTATAGAATTGCAGCTGTTCTATTTCATACTTTGTACGATCTTGTGAACTTTCCTCCCTCCTCCACCTCCCCCTTCTCCTCCCGACCTTCTCATCCCGGCTGCCCCCTTCTCCCTCCCCCCTCCCCTGAGGTGAATCTTCCCTCCATCTATCCATCTTAGGTGGTTAAATATTCATGTGTGTGTCGGGACAGTGGAAGTATTTACATGCTGTTGTACAGATCACTGCTTTCACACTCTCTTACGGTCTCTCTCCGTCTTCTCTGTTCTTACCATCCAGATCGTTCTCCGGCGTCTCAGCGTTGAACCAGTCACTGGCCGGACCTGTTCCATTGGCTGTCATGGCTGCTACCTGGAAACTGTACTGACTGCCCTTATCTAGACCTGGAGAGAGAGAGAGAGAGAGAGAGAGAGAGAGAGAGGGAGGGAGGGAGGGGGGGAGAGAGCTATTAAAACAGACATTTAGGTACCTTAAACTGTCAACTGCATATTACAGGTGTCAAGGGTTCCTTCAGTGAACTCAGGCCTTGTCCATACGTACACAGGTCATTGTGTACATGTTTCCTCCTTCGTTCCAACTAACATTCCATCCATGCAAGCACTCTGTTCCTCAGTATAGTGGAGGAGTAGCGTCAAATGTACATTTATGTGTAAACATGTAAAAAAGATCTGTTAGCAGGTTATTTGACAAACATTCATGGCAAAGTTGCACATCATGTTGCCTCAGTAGCGACGCCTCACAAAGGAGATAACGGTGCACACGCTGACATTAAAAGACAAAAACTCCGTAATTTTACAAAAGCTCAGTTTTCAGTGACCAAAAATGTTGTTTGGGTGTGGATGAAGGCTCAAAACACAAAGAAAATCTACATTTACAAAAATGTCTGTGTACGTGGGGACAAAGCATCAATAACACTGTTAGGTGACTGACAATTGGAGTACTTTTAAGGCTTAGATGGACATGAAACTTACAAAATATGAACAACTGTGTTGGTAAAAGAAAAAGAAAGTCAAAAGGACATGAAAACTGCTGATTCTGGATCAGTCTTAGGTCAAGACAGGCCAGTCCAAAGGCAAGGCGGGCAAGTCCAAAGGCAAGACAGGCAAGTCCAACGTCAAGATGAGCAAGTCCAAAGGCAAGACAGGCAAGTCCAACGTCAAGACAGACAAGTCCAAAGGCAAGACGGGCAAGTCCAAAGGCAAGACGGGCAAGTCCAAAGGCAAGACAAGCAAGTCCAAAGGCAAGACAGGCAAGTCCAACGTCAAGACAGGCAAGTCCATTGGCAAGACGGGCAAGTCCAAAGGCAAGACGGGCAAGTCCAAAGGCAAGACAAGCAAGTCCAACGTCAAGACAGGCAAGTCCAATGGCAAGACGGGCAAGTCCAACGTCAAGACAGGCAAGTCCAATGGCAAGACGGGCAAGTCCAAAGGCAAGATGGGCAAGTCCAAAGGCAAGACAGGCAAGTCCAACGTCAAGACAGGCAAGTCCAATGGCAAGACGGGCAAGTCCAAAGGCAAGATGGGCAAGTCCAAAGGCAAAACGGGCAAGTCCAAAGGCAAGACAGGCAAGTCCAACGTCAAGACGGCAAGTCCAATGGCAAGACGGGCAAGTCCAAAGGCAAGACGGGCAAGTCCAAAGGCAAGACAGGGAAGTCCAACGTCAAGAGGGGCAAGTCCAAAGGCAAGACAGGGAAGTCCAATGTCAAGAGGGGCAAGTCCAAAGGCAAGACAGGCAAGTACCAAGTCAAGACAGGCAAGTCCAATGGCAAGACGGGCAAGTCCAAAGGCAAGACGGGCAAGTCCAAAGGCAAGACGGGCAAGTCCAAAGGCAAGACAGGCAAGTCCAACGTCAAGACCGCAAGTCCAATGGCAAGACGGGCAAGTCCAAAGGCAAGACAGGCAAGTCCAACGTCAAGACGAGCAAGTCCAAAGGCAAGACAGGCAAGTCCAACGTCAAGACAGGCAAGTCCAAAGGCAAGACGGGCAAGTCCAAAGGCAAGACGGGCAAGTCCAAAGGCAAGACGAGCAAGTCCAAAGGCAAGACAGGCAAGTCCAACGTCAAGACAGGCAAGTCCAATGGCAAGACGGGCAAGTCCAAAGGCAAGACGGGCAAGTCCAAAGGCAAGACAGGCAAGTCCAACGTCAAGACGGCAAGTCCAATGGCAAGACGGGCAAGTCCAAAGGCAAGACGGGCAAGTCCAAAGGCAAGACAGGGAAGTCCAACGTCAAGAGGGGCAAGTCCAAAGGCAAGAAAGGGTAGTCCAATGTCAAGAGGGGCAAGTCCAAAGGCAAGACAGGCAAGTACCAAGTCAAGACAGGCAAGTCCAATGGCAAGACGGGCAAGTCCAAAGGCAAGACGGGCAAGTCCAAAGGCAAGACGGGCAAGTCCAAAGGCAAGACAGGCAAGTCCAACGTCAAGACCGCAAGTCCAATGGCAAGACGGGCAAGTCCAAAGGCAAGACGGGCAAGTCCAAAGGCAAGATGGGCAAGTCCAAAGGCAAGACGGGCAAGTCCAAAGGCAAGACAGGGAAGTCCAACGTCAAGAGGGGCAAGTCCAAAGGCAAGACGGGCAAGTCCAAAGGCAAGACGGGCAAGTCCAAAGGCAAGACAGGGAAGTCCAACGTCAAGAGGGGCAAGTCCAAAGGCAAGACAGGGAAGTCCAACGTCAAGAGGGGCAAGTCCAAAGGCAAGACGGGCAAGTCCAAAGGCAAGACAGGCAAGTACCAAGTCAAGACGGGCATGTCCAAAGACAAGACAGACAAGTCTAAAATCAAGACAGGCAAGTCCAAAGTCAGGAATAACAAGTTTATTTAACTCATCTAAGGTAAGAAAGTGTCTATAAGTATTCTTCTTTTAAAGTGATAATAGTGATGTCTAAAGGACATCAAAAGATACACATTGCGGATGTGTTCTGGAATATAGTTCTAGAGTCACTAATTTACTCTATGGAGTAACCTATGGAATAATCTGTGTGTGTGTATGTCTTCCAGCCATCAATGGGCATATAAACACCCTGAATCATCTGTTTTCCATCAGAACAACACACAACCATTGCGTACAGTTGTGTGTTAACATAACCCCCATACCATTTTTTCCCAGCTGATGCTCATGTTAGTTATTCATTGCAACTTGATTGGATGCTGTCTGATTTGTTCAAACAACGTGGATCAGGGGAATTAAGTTTCTACTTGCTGAACCCACAAACATTGAGTTCTAGTGTTAGAGCTGAATTAACGAGCTTGAAGGCAAACAAAGAGACAAGTTTAATTGGATGTATTACATGTCTCCTCTGCTGCAATTTGTCATGTTATTTATTGAAATTCAGTTTGTTATTCGGAGACAGTAAAAAGCAGTGATTATTGCTGACAGCCAGGCTTGCAGCGGGCAGATCAGATTCAACTCACACACATGGACACGCACACATACACACACACACACACACACACACACACACACACACCTGGCACTGGGGAATGAGTTCCTGCGTAGACAGACAGATGAAGATAACCATCAGTGGAAAATAATGAAAAGGGAGATCAGTTTCATTCAAATCCTGCAAACCTCAAATTGAAATAATAGCTGGTGGCAGTTTGAATGCTGATACACACACACACACACACACACACATGCAGATTTAAACAGATTTATACAAATGCATAAACATCGTGTAAACAAACCACGTATCCATCAGCCAAATGCTTGAGATCAGACTGGAGCCTCAAAAGATGGCGGAGTACTTGCTGCCGTCTGGCGTCTATACTTTTCGAACAGAAACGATTTTGTGATATTTACTGGGAATGACATACATTATAGCCAACAGTTCATTGCAGGCTTTCAAAGCGAGCGACAAGAATACATAGGAACAGGTCGTCCAACAAAGGTACAGCTCAAAACTGAAGCTGCACAATGCTGCGTCACTCGTAGCCAGTTAGGAGACGTTGTCATCCACGAAATGCGTGTGATTTGTTGAAAAATCACACAAACTGCTCGTCCTATTTTGTGTACAATTCATTTTTGAAATTGGCAAGTTTCAGAGAAATAAATACCTATTTACTAGGGGTGGGGGGGGGGGGGAAATCGATACAGCATAGTATCGCGATATTTTGCGTGGCGATATTATATTGATACACGGACGCCAAGTATCAAGCTTTTATTTTATAAACTATTTAAAAAATGTAATTAAATAAAAAAATGAAATCAATTGCTTTTTCAGTCCACTAGATGGTGCTGAGTTGTTTCCTGGTGAGGTCAGCAGAGGTGCCGGGTCTGCGTGCGTGATTGGTAGGAAGTTGGTCGAAACAAAGAGAGGAGACATCAGAGAAAGAACTCAGATAAAACATGTTTCCTTTGGGGACATAATTTGAAGTTGAAAAAAGTAATAAATCGCAATATACGCTATCACAATACTCAGAATATCGCAGTATCGTAAAAGTATCGTGATAATATCGCAGTATCGTGATAATATCGAAGTATCATGATAATATCGTATCGTGACCCAAGCATCGCGATAATATCGTATCGTGCGATCTCTGGCGATTCCCACCCCTACTATTTACCAGTTTTATCTATCTAACAGGTAGCGTTTCTATTTTTTGCATTGAACTTGTTATTTTAGTCCAGTTTTTCCAATTGTGAACACAATTATAAATACATCCCACCTGTGAACAGGAACCAGAAGTTGTTGGGTTCGATGGCCTCTTGGTCTCCACGGCGACCGGTCTTCCTGTACTTGATCTTGTAGGCAGAGATGATGCCATTCTGGGCGCTTCGAGGAGGCGGCTGCCATGACACCTTGATGCTCTGAAAGACATTGAGGACAGAAAACATTGAGCTGCAAACATCCTGCACATGGATTATAAAGCAATGGGCCCCCTGCATGGGGCGGAAGACCCCTGAGTCGCTCTGATGTTGTTTTGTGTCTTAGACTATTACTTTATGCCTCTTTGTGGTCCTTTTGAGTCTCTTTGTTGTTGTTTTGTGTCTCTTTACTTGCTTTGAATCTCTAACTGGTCAATTTGTGTCTATTTGTAGTTGTTGTCATTTTGCATCTTAGTTAGGTTTTTCTTGTGTGTCTCTTTTGTCATTTTACGTCTCTCTGTAGTTGTTTTGAGTGTCTTTGTCGTTATTTTGCATCCTTGTGTGGTCATTTTGTATCTCTGTGTTGTTTTGTGTTTGTTTGTGGTCATTTAATATATGATATTTATATATATTTCAAGAGGTGTGGTGACTTTCGGAGAGCTTATGGAGATAGCTGTCTGCTACAAATGCTGGGTCCTGAAGTCATAACTTGGAGTGAATTCTTCCCATCAGCAAAAAGTTTGGTGTGAAAAGTGAGTGTGAATCTGACCAGCGATCAGCAGAGAGGCCCCTCCCATCGCCTGCCGCTGACCTGATGTCTGTGTCTTTCTGTTTACACTGAATCTTTCTCGTAACAGGCCGTTGTAGTTTGAGTTTCACTGCGTGCTTCTGAGGGTGTCAGTCACATATACTGTCGGTACGTGTATCTGTGTGTATTTGTTTGTTTGTGTGCGTGTGTGTGTTGCATGAATTTGAATTGGTTTATTTGCATGTTAACAACCCACCTCTGACACACACACACTCAAACACACCCACACACACACACAGCAGATGTTTGCTTGGCCCCCAGTGTGCTCTGCTCTGTGAGGCAGCTGCCATCAACCATTCTGTTGATATACTCAGTATGACCATGTACGTGTTTCCGTGTGTGTGCGTGTGTGTGTTAGGTGGACATTAATGAAGATTAATGAATTAGAAAATTAGAAAAAAGATTCGATCCACCTCTTTTTTGCCTCACCATGGATTGACTATTTTACAGCTCCTACTGCTAGTTGTGTAGATTTTTTTTTCTACTCCTCCTCAGACTTCTGCTACCACTACCACCAATACAAATTTCAACTTAATTCCACTTAAACTTAATCGTGAGGTTGAAGGAAATTGTGAAATTCGGGGGACAGAGTAACAAAATCAGGCAGCATATTAGATCAAATAATCTTAGTCTTATCTAATCTCTAGTGCAGGGGTCACCAACCTTTTTGAACCCAAGAGCTACTTCAAGGGTACCGAGCAGTACGGGGGGGGGGGGGGGGGGGGTCCAGCCCCCTGAGGCACGCGAGCGTCTTTGGTCGCCTGCGTTCAAACCTCTAGTCTGGGCCTTTTCCATCGTACTGCGTTGCCTCGCCTCTACCCCCGCCACCTACGAGTTGTTGCCCGTTCCGAGGACTCACGGACCTGACGACGGTGTGCGATCGCGGTGGGGGCAGCGCGTCCGGTGCCAACGGGAAGCGCCCACCATTCGGAACCTGAAAACCGAGTGCGGTGCGGCGGCCTCTTCCTTTTAAAATCTACATGAATGCAAGCGTTTTTGATAAAAATAGAACAGAAACTACAATTTTTAGACGGAGCTCCAGTGCTATTTTTAGAACATGCCTGGCGGGCGACTCGCATGGTCCCCGCGGGCACCGTGTTGGCTACCTCTGCTCTAGTGTATGTTCTGAGTCATGATCCAAAATAGGTGGCCACTGTCAGAATTGCTGATCATGTGACGGCCACTATCCAAGAATAACTCTTTACAAGGCAAGGCAAGTTTATTTGTATAGCACATTTCAACAACAAGGTAATTCAAAGTGCTTCACATAAAACCATTAAAAGCATCAAAACATAAGGCAAAAGAAAAGGAGATTTAAAAACAATTAAGAACATTCATTAAAACAAAAAAAAACAGTGCAAGAAATAAAATGCAGTAGTAAAATGCAGAAATGCAGAAAAATTGATTAATATATTGATTGAATGTGGTTCAATTAAAGGCAGCAGCAAACAGAAAAGTCTTCAATCTTGATTTAAATGAGCTGAGGGTCTCAGCAGACCTGCAGCTTTCTGGAACTTTGTTCCAGATATGTGGAGCAGAAAAACTGAACGCTGCTTCTCCATGTTTAGTTCTGACTCTGGGAACAGAAAGTAGACCGGTCCCAGACGACCTGAGGGGTCGGGATGGTTCATAAGGTAGCAGCAGATCAGAGATGTATTTTGGCCCTAAACCATTCAGTGCTTTGTAAACCAACAGCAGGATTTTAAAGTCAATTCTTTGTTGGACAGGAAGCCAGTGCAAAGACCTCAGAACTGGAGTGATGTGATCCACCCTCCTGGTCTTAGTGAGGACTCGAGCTGCAGCGTTCTGAATCAGCTGCAGCTTTCTGACGGACTTTTTACAGAGACCTGTAAACACACCGTTACAGTAGTCCAGTCTGCTGAAGATAAATGCGTGGACAAGTTTTTCCAAATCCTGTTGAGACATAAGTCCTAATCCTTGATATATTCTTCAGGTGATAGTAGGCTGATTTTGTAATTGTCTTGATATGGCTGTTCAGGTTGAGGTCTGAATCCATAACTACACCTAGATTTCTGGCTTGGTTTGTGGGTTTTAACATCAGTGACTGAAGCTGAGCGGTGATTTTCAATTGTTCGTCCTTGGTACCGAAAACAATTACTTCTGTTTTATCTTTGTTTAATTGAATATTTACAGTACAATATCATTGTATATAAAAGGAACAGCCGTTGTCTAAGCATCACAAACACCCTGAAGTTACTTCAGAATTGGATCTGATCAGTTAATTATCTTAGTGTCATTCATGTGTGTGGCGAGTCAGTGGTTTAGCCACAGAGGGCCTGCTAGTAGCACTGTGGAGCAATGCTTTTCTTTTAGTCCATAGTCACCAGTACATATTGGACCCATTTCTCAAAAGCCACTTTTCTTCCCAACGTTCTGACAATAAAATGGCATTTTCCAGACAGACAAATCAGGAGAAAGTTAACTTAGTTCTCGGTCTCAGCGACAGACTCTCGCGAGATCTGGCAACGGATATTCACAAACCCTAAATAGCTAAGTTCAGCTTTGCTAAATATGCCTGTTAGCTGTGTAAACATATAATGTTCGTTAAAAAGAATATGAAAACATATTGCAAATATAACCCAATCTGCTTTCATCCATGCACACAGCGTTCACAACCATCACAAACGAGGTGCAGAGGATAGAGGCAGAGGCGAACGAACAATGACCACGCCCTAGTAAGGAGAAGAAGAAGAAGAAGAAGAAGAAGACAGCAAAGTAGCAAACATGGCTGGTTTCAAAACCGATAATATGAGGAATCTCATGCATTAGGCCTCAAGGATACACACAACACATTTTGTTAGTTTACATAAAAGGAACCTCTGCAGGTCAACTATAAAACATCCATGCCTGCCAGCTAATCAGAAACCAGTCTCTGTTGCTGTGGTACAATTTTCACTAACAGGTGTGAATTGAAGTGGATCGTCATCATACACAAAACACGCACCGCTTAGAATCAGGCGCACATGTGCAGATTGTATCACACACATTCCCACATCCTTTATTTGTGTCACACACACACACACACACACACACTCAGAGTGATGGTGTGTGTGTCCCTCCATCAGCTGTGGTGTAAGTCATCGGGCCAACGAGCAGTTTAAATATTCAGCCAGTGTTACTGTGACAACAGCCACGGAGGAATTCATTAACATTTAGCTGCACCTGTTCCCTCTGCTGCTCCTCATCCTGCTAATTGATTACAGCAGAAATTATTACTGAGAGGGAGGGGGAGAGGAGGGGAGATGAGATGAGAGGAGAGGAGAGGAGGGGAGAGGAGAGGAGAGGAGGGGAGGGGCAGAAGGATGGAGGGAGAGAAAAAGAAAGGGACAAATTGAATAAATGTGTGTGCCAGCCAAATTCCTCCGTATACTCTTTCGGCCACACATCACAATGCGCTTCATTAACTAATTAGCCACTTTGACAGGCCACAGTTGGAATTGAGGTCTCCATGGAAACGACACAGAAGTTAAATTCATGTAGGAACAACTCCCACAGGAACGCAAAGAGGCAAACCATCCATGAAGGAGGACAACACCAAATATTTCTCAACTACAACAACCTTCTTTGGATTCTTTTATCAGACTGTTACTATCATTGATATCACTGTAAATGCATATATCACCACAACATATAATGCTATATCATGATCTACTGTCTGCTGCTGCTACTGTTACTGATACTATTATTGCTTCTACTACTGACACTACTACTGCTGCTATTACTGCTTCTACTACTGATACTACTGCTGCTACTATTAGCCTACTGCTGCTACTACTGCTGCTATTACTGCTTCTACTATTACTGCTTCTACTACTGATACTACTGCTGATACTACTGCTTCTACTACTGCTACTACTGCTGCTACTATTACTGCTTCTACTACTGCCGCTACTATTACTGCTTATAATACTGCTATTACTACTGCTGCTATTACTGCTGCTACTATGACTACTGCTACTACTGCTGCTATTACTGGTGTTGGTGATACTACTGCTTCTATCACTGATACTACTACTGCTGCTACTATTACTGCTTCTACTACTGCTGCTACTATTGCTGCTTATAATACTGCTATTACTACTGCTGCTATTACTGCTGCTACTATGACTACTTCTACTGCTACTACTGCTGCTATTACTGGTGTTGGTGATACTACTGCTTCTATCACTGATACTACTGCTGCTGCTACTATGACTGCTTCTACTGCTATTACAGCTGCAGCTACTATGACTGTATATATATAGTATACATATGTTTGTTGAGTTTCGCCTCTTTCACAGCTTTCACTGAGCTAAATGGGCTTGATGGATCAATGAAGGCGGTTTCACATGAATTACATTTCCTTGTGTAAATTAGAGGTGAAGTGGCTTCAGGCTGTGCTGTAACACCAACTCATTCCTCTATTATTTCCTCTGTTCTGAGTGAAGCAGAACATATCCCTCCTGCAGCTGCTTTGTATTCAGATGTAGTTGACATTGTAATGCACCGGGGCAAGTGAAGCCGCGGCCTTGTTCAGTGCCTTCAAACAGGCCGAGGGCGTCCGTCTGTTTCAATTGTCCCTTAGAGAGCAAAGGGGAAAGATGCAGGGAGGTCTGCAGAAAGCCGATGAAGATAACACTGATAATAATGAGTGCTGATTATAACCGAATCCACAGGGATAATCACAAGAAGCAGGGATGTCTGAGGGAGACCTAATAAAGATACTCTGTACAAAACAAAGTTAGTATATTCCCTGGTATAGTAAACAACGAGTAGTTATACAATGGATCAGTATTTAGAGTAGAGATCGTAGTGTGCTAACACACCAAACTCTTGGCTGAATGAGTTGAGGGAGTCCTGATAACTTTCATTGTAGAATGCCGGTAGACCAACTTTTAGACTTCAGTTCATGTTGGCCTATCTTATACAAAACTCCTTAGTTGCTGGTGTGTATTATTTTAAATGTAGGTACAGTCAGTTGTACAGGCCAGCTGACTCTTTGTTCTGCTGACCAGTTTGTCCAATCGATGGATGAAAAACGCTTTAAAGAAAAAACAAAACTCTGAACTGAATCTGGAATTCATTCAGCGGGTTTCTCTTCTGTTTCTGTTTGCTGAGCTGTGGTGGGAGAGCTGCATACAGAGCACCTCATCCACCCTGTGACCTCCACGCACACGCACAAGCACACACACACATACACACGCACGCACACGCACTCACACACACACACACACCCAAAGAGCCAGGTGAGTAAACACTCCCTGAATTCAATCTGTGATTGTTTGTTCATGTCCTCTGGGTGAGAGCTCCAATCACATCAACCATGTGCGCGCATGTGTGTGGGTGTGTGTGTTAATGTCCTCTGGGTAAAAGGAGCAATCACATGGAGGGCAGATTGTCTCTATTTGCTCTCCAATACAGCATGCAACACCATGCTGCACCATGCAGAGTGTGTGTGTGTGTGTGTGTGTGTGTGTATGTTATGCATTGTTTTCCTTTAATTCTAGTCTGTTTTGTTTGACTTATTGCAAACAATCTGTTAACAAGTTATATACAACAGGGGTTAAAAGATACATTTTCATTATTGATTAATCAGTTCATTCCCGCATCAAAATTCTGCAGAGAGAAGCAGACGTCTTAAGATGTCTTGTTTTGTCCAACATTCCAAAACTCACATTTGAGACCAGGTGGTAACGAGTGAAGCCAGTGTAGAAGTATCTTAAAACTTGCATTATCTCTACTGACCATCAGGGGGCGACTCCTCCGTTGTATAGAAGTCTATGAGATAATTGTATTATTAAAATTTTTTGTTGGACGTCCAATTTGATGTAAAGCAGGAAAACCAGTTTTATCATAATGTGTTATTTGCTATTTATATACGTGCAGGATAAAGCTCTTGTCTTCCTTTGCTAGAAATCCCCCAGAGAAAGCAAGTATTCTGGGATCAAACCCGTGACTTCCTGGTCACAATACCCTCCCTGGTTCCTTCTGTTTACTGCTCTGACTAATTGGGAGATGGGCTCCTGATGAGGTGGGCGGAGCTTCAGGTGAAGTTGGAGTGATGCTTGATTGAGAGGAGATGATTGTGGTTTGAGTGTGAAACCGAGCTGATGAGTGACATCGAACTGATGATTATGTATCGTTGGGTGTAATCATCCTGTTACCACGACGACTCTACTCGCCAAACATCAGAGCGAGGGAATCCGAGATGATTAACCACAATCATCTGCTGCTGAATGACATCATCACAGGTGCATGACGGCGATAGAACATCTGGTATTTCACGCTGTCAGCAGGATGTGATGGGGGATTTCACTGAGCATGTTCAGATCCGGAGTGAACGACCAACCGACTGAATGAATGACACGAGAAGAGACCTCAGCACATTTCTACTGACAAACACACAAAGTGAACAAAGTGTGTGAAAGTTAAAACTTTCTGCCTTCCTCTGAGACAGTAAAGGTCTCGTCCAGCAGCTCTTCATGGATCATAACCTATCCTAAAATAACTGCAGCTAGTGAAACTGTGTTATAGCAGCAGAAGATGTTCTGTCCTGTCACTACGCTCTTCAGGAATGACCTTCGAGACTTGAGAGGAAAAACCTCTTTTCAATAATTGAGTCTGTTTAAAATGATACAAAATGGCTTTTGCAGCAGTATATCCTTTATATATTTCATGGAACTGCTATGTCCACATTAGAGGCCTGCCTATTACTCCAGATTAAGGGTCTGTGTGTGTATGTCTTTTTTGGTGTACTTGACCATAACTGGTACAGGAAGTTACACTTTACCAGAACGTCCCTCTCAAACCAGTAAATACATAATATGCTCCGCTTATTTGAAGTCAAATTGGATTCAAATGAATAGTTTTTTTCCCCGTTCATTTGGACTTTCAATTAATGGAAGTGATGTTGTGTGTCAGCAGACAGCCATAGTAGGGCTGCTATTTTAACAATTCTATATTCCTTTTTGTATCGGAACATCTGTTTTTACATCACTATTCAAATATTTGCTGAGCGGCCCTGGGGGATGTATGGAGAATTCAAACCATATCTGGATTTCTGTCAACACGTTGGAGTCGAATGTCTCCTACTGACTGCTGGTGAAACAATGGAGGAAAGCAGGTCAGAGTATGTCACGACATCGATGCAACACCTCCATACAGCATTTCGGAATCCTTCAAAATTCTTGAAATTTCTTGTTGACAGTGAAACAACATGAATGCAAGAGGGAAAATGTGTGAAAAGAGATTGAATGCATGTTGGAAGACCAGCATGAATTATGACTAGCACAGCCTCCTATAGATGGATTAACTCAGAGTTTTCATATTGGACTCTGTTGAACCGTTTCCATCATCCTCAGAAGTCAAATGAACACTTCACACTGAGCTCAGTGGGACCCTTCGCCACCAGTTCTTTTAATTAATGTAAAATGAGTCTCCGGGTTCTCTGAACACATCTGACTCCTGCCGAGGCACCGGGAGGCTTAATCACTCCAACAGGAGCACTTGATGAAGCTATTCTTACAGCCGAAGAGTAGTTCACGGTTTGCAGAGTGCTGGATGTTCCAAGCATCCGCTCCTGATCCTGACTCCAACGGACACACAGACGGTGACCCTAGCTGGACTCTCTGGAGAATTCTGGGTAAAAAAAAAAAAAAACACCGACTGACATCTGATACTGTAAACCCTGGCTGTGTGTTCAACCGAGCATTCAAAAACACACACGCATGCACACACACACTGACAGTAACGCCACAGTTACTGGAGGAAAGTTGAGGAAATGTCAGATTTGTCTGAAAAGTTGGTTTGACAGCGGAAACTTGAAGAGAGCAGAAAGATTTACATTTTCTCTGCAGTGAGCTGCAGGGAAACTAACCAAGGCTGGAGCCCCCTCACCCCCCCACCCCACACACACACACACACACACACACAACTTGACTGTGCGTTGCAATCTAGCATTGATCAGGAAGCAGCAGTAGTTCAGCACAGCTAAGAGATCACATGCAGTTTTTTTATAGATTTTTCAATTAAAAAGCACAAAATCTGCTGTTAAGTGCCAACGCTCGATATATTTAACTTCATCCGGCAACATTACCACAATTAGTTTCAGCACTATGGCTTCAGCTAAGAGTACTTATCCACTTGCTTTTATAATTGATATCTCTGACAACTTTCAGCAAACAATATTGCAACGTACAGTATATACACCATTTCAACATATCTAACGTTATTGCTCCTTTATCATGTGTTCTCCTACGAAAGTCCAGCAACACCAGCGATTAGTGCGGCTGAACCAGGCCCTGTAGGACTGAACCTGTTGTTTAGGCAACAAAATTACTTGCTTAGGTTTAGGAGAAAATCATTGGTTTAAAATGGGTTTGTTTGTCACATATCTTACATAGCTAAATATGTAAGGTATGTAACAAAAGCGTGGTCAAATAAATCAACATTGACTTTGGGTTCGACGCGAAGCGGTCTCCTGGGTGTAAGACCGTCCATCCGACCTGTCCTCCTCTCTCAATGGACTTTGTCTCTCTTTATACTGAGTCACATTTCTTAGCGGCCGCCCAATACGTCCAGGCTCATATACAAATCATAGCGCGTTACGTTTCGTAGGTGTTAGAACGAACAGTGAATGAGAACTGCCTGACCATTTAGCCACCAATGCGTCGGCAGTGGATAACATGGACCCGATCCGAACGACTCACACAAAGAGCGCAGGCAAACATGAGAAGTATGTTTCCTCCTGAAGAATGCTTCTCCTTGTATCGTTAGACCTCACTCGCCCGAGCTCCAGTAGCCATGCTAGTTATGACGGGAGCAAAGGAGGAAGTCAGTTGAAGTTTAAAGAGCCTCAATGTCCATGTGGGGTGGAGGTCGGGCTGGATGGTTGGGTCAAATAATTACAAGGCAATCACAGGACTTTCACCCAGGAGACCGCCGTTTGTGTCCCATGGGAGACCAGAAGTCAACGTTGACTTTCTTTACCTTAGCTTTGTTACGTAACCTACATGCTTAACTAATGACAGGCATGCATGTTACGTAACATGGTTAGGTTTTACTTTAACGACGCTGGAGCTGCAGTTCTGCCCGTCTGATGCTACAGAACCAGGGCTGCACAATTAATCCAAATTTGATTGAAATAGCAATAAGGGTGTGTGCTTTAGAATGTTTGGTATTCAGCGTTCAGCTACTTTAACTTTTATCAGCCAACATTTCTACAATGAGGACGCCTTTTGAGGCTTTAAAATGTCAAACTCTGACATCACTGATTGATCAGGCCCAACCCGAGAGCCGATCGGCAGAGAATTATCAATCACATGCAGGAAAATAAGCGAGCAGAAACTAAATGAGGTCAGCTCTCCAGAGACAGTGTGAACCTCCTCTTTATGCTCATAAATTATGAGCCAACTCTGGAAACATTTATCACTTTCACTGCTGCCGCTTTCCGAGGAGGATGAAACAACCTGATGATGAAAAGAGAAAACTAAACACGTTTTTCCGCAGAGCTGGCTGCTGGTGTGGGCAATACAGACAAATGCCTGGAGAGCCAGAAAACCACAATGTGTAAATTGTGGAGCCCAAGGTGCCGTCCATGTTGTCACGATTAATGTGTTTCCATTCTCTCAAACCAGCTGGAAAAGAAAATGTCACGGTTTCCTCGTAGAAGTGTGCATCTCTGCAAAACAAATGGATACATTACATATATATACAGTGCAGTCGGGTTGGCTGTGCTGGATACTGTGTGGTGAAGTTATATTGTTGAATATGAAGTATTTGTGTTTAGCTCTTCGAACTGAACTGAACCATTTGAACCATTTCCGTTGATTGAATGGGTGTTATCAGTGGTTATCACCAGCGTCACCACGTTGTGATGTCCATTGGTTTGGAGGACTGCCGTTCTGAGCCTTGAGTTCAACGATTTGTCCAACGCCATCTTGGCTTTTCCCTTTGCTCCCATCATAAAAATCATGTCCACTAGAGGTCGGCAGCATCTTGTTGTGTTCGTATCGGCGATTAACCATGTGAATAGATGATTGCGGCCTTCTGAAGCTTGTAGTCGGTGTATCAGGACCTCTCGGGTTTCAGTCTTAATCTTACGTTCCTGTTCATATTTTCAGATATCAGCTTGACTGCATTTTAACGTTTACTGGTCACATTTAGCTGTATTGTGTAAAGTTACAGCTGATGGGACCCCAGCGCTTCCTGCTGCTAATTAACATTGAACGTTTCCTATCGGCAGACCAGCGGGAGTATTTGTCACAGTGTTAGTGGAGCTTCGTCAGCAGTGCTTATCTTCCAGTTGAAGTTGGTCTACACGATAAAGATATGGACACATTTGGTGTGAATTGGTCAGTCGATCAGCCAACAATTTCCATACTTGATCAAGTGAAACAACTTCTTTTGCCTCGCAGAGCTTTCAAGAGGAAAATCGGTTCCTCAAGACTCAGGGTAAAAAAAGAGATGCAGGTTGGGCGATATTGATATTACGGCAATGTAGGATTGACTATAGGTGCATTTAAATGTATTTATTTTTAGATGAATCATCATCAGAAATTTGGATATAATAAACCAGAAACCAGAAGTTTGTTGAACGTAAACCTTCAACCATCAGCTGCAGCATCATATCTGCAGCCTCTAGTTTTGCTCAAAGTGCATCATTTCTGGAATCCCGACAGTTATCATTTTATCATTTTACTCTTCTGACCCGGCACCTCAATCACACAGTAATTGCTTTGGTTTCACACAGATGCCAAGTTAAGACAGTGAGATCATTTGCAGTACAGCAGGCTTTTATACTTCTGGCAAATCTCGAAGCCCCATTTCCTTCTCTGGATCATCAGCATAAAATCTGTGCAGTCAGCAGGATTATTACAGGGAGCTCTCCGTTTATGTAAAAGGACAGATCGCTAACTCGCAGTGCTGTGCTCTTGTACCCTGATACGACCCGATGCAGTCAAGAGACAACAGTGATGGCAATGTTTTTAGAATGAACATGAAGTTGTCTCCTAAAATAAACAACACGATCTCCTCTTGAAAGTGTATCTGGGATGCTGTATAGTAATATTGAATTGACGATCGAGTGAAAGGAGCTGATGTGATTGGCTGTTAGAGAAGTTTACTAATGCCTATCACCCCATCTGCCCACGCTGTATTTTGGCTCTTTTGGTTTGTTCCCATCTGTATACGTTTTAGATATTCATGTTATGTGTGTCTTCTGTTCAGAATGGCTGCTGTGAAACCAATTTCCTTTGAATGAAAGTTGATCAAACTTCTCTTCTTTTCCATTTTGTCTCATGAGTCACTGAAGGGCCTGTAGACAATATCTCCACACTTTTGTTTCACCCTATATTTCTAGATTTTGGCAAATTGGCACCATAAAAAGCATGCCAGACTGTCTATAAGCAGTTCCTGTTTGCAATGCATCCATCTATGTCGAGAGAACTGTCACTTAAACAAAACTAAAAACATGAGTATTCTCAGACAAGCTCTGGAGGGAGATATCAGAAGCGTGTTTTTTTTGTTGATGATTTTTGGATGATTTATGGACGTCTATCCCCAATGGAGGTCTGACTGAATCTAGAAATGGATGCATTACGTCTATGTGCTCACATTTGACAATGAGTTATGACTCCGAGGATGGGTAATTTTGGACGCAAATTGCGGCAATGGTGCACTGAGGGTTCCAAAAGACCATAAAAGCCTCCCCAGCATCTGCTGCAGCTGCAGACAGTGTTGAAACATGTAGGTGGACAAATCAACTGACAAAACAACTAACTTCCCGTTTCAGCACACCAGCATGCACCGCTCCCTTTCACCTCAAGCAGTATTTTGGTCATTTATATGTATTTTACTTCTGCACTTCACAGCTTCTGTTATATTTTTAAGGCTGCTTCAACATCTCACGGTTGAGTTCATTTGGTCCGGACCAAAAGACAAAATATTGTTGCATTTTACAGAAGTCAATGTTGATTTATTTGTCACGTAAATTGCCTACTTCAGTAATGAAACTTCTGGAGTTATTTTAACCCAAACGACAATCTATTCCTAAACCTAACTGAGTTTTTTTTGGAAGATGGGAGTTTATTTTGAAAAGACAGTATGCATGTAACGAGCTGAAATTTACACGTGTTGCTGGACTTTTGTAGGAAAACACACAAAATAATAATAATATATATATATAAAAGAAAATATATATACTGTCTATATATATATATATATATATATATAGCCTTCTCTCCTGGCCTAAACAGAATCAGAATCATTATAGCTATTTTATAATTTTATAATTTTTCATAAATACACTACATGGATTGTAATTACTTTTCCCATTAGCTTATTTTCTCATTGCACAGCTACTGTCTTCCTCAGTTGCTCTGCTTCCAGTGCAGCTTGTTTTCAGTAGAGCTTTTATCCAATCAGATCTCACCTCTGTGCTGTCTCTATAGAAGAGAGGCCCGAGGCCCTCTTGGTAGACTTTGCAGTTGAAGTGAATGGGGACGATATTGTTGATTGTCATAGTGTTCAACCAATCAGATCTTTAGTTTGACATGTTGGGCGTATTCTTTGACGTGCCAGAGCATTCTAGGTAGTCTACAAGTATGTCAGCATTAACGTGCAGCTCAGCATTAACGTGTGCCGTGATTGGTCAGTGGGCTAGCGTGACTGATAGTATTCGTGGTAAGAGTTCAAGTTCAACATTTTTAGCATTTTGCTTGGTGTAGAATCTTTTTTTTTCAACTAGCTTTGTTTTTTCAACACTCAATGGCTGAAGAAGGAGGAGAAACGGATTTGGGAGTTACTGGCAACGCCTTTCTCAAGAAGGACATTTCCAGAAAAACTGGAATTCGTAAGAAAGAGTCGGCTAACCCCACAGCTAGCAGCCCTGACCCAGCCAGGAAAAGGATTTGTACGAACGATATTTCTGGCTGACAGCGTCGGAGGAGCGCTGCACATGTTCTGGCTAAGAATGCGTTTCATTTGCGTCTTGATGTTTGGAGATGTTTGGAGCTATGCTACGCTAACCTGAGGTGGCTAACCAAGGCAGCAACACGACACCATAGCACGACAGGACACTTACAAGCTACGGTGCTTTTGAAAGCTTTTGGAGAGACCCGAGTGGATCTACAACTCAACGAACACGTTCGCAGTGCTTTTGTGTTTTTACATCTGCAGTAGCGTTACTACTGTGTTCATTTTCTATTGTGTCTATTGTGTTTTTATGATATGGTTCATATTGTTCCCTCTGATGTGAATAATATTTGAATGGCTCGTGCTCTTCAGTGTGCGGTGGAATACGTGTTTTAGCGCAGTGTTGCTGGATTGATTTGTTGCTTTCTTGTCATATCAATATATGTGACTGGTTCTTGTGAGTTTGTTATTGTCATTGTGTTAATTACGTTGATTTTGACTACATGCATTGTCCGTTAATGACGAATCATGGTCTGGAGAAATGGGGATTGTGTGGCGATTGCTTTAGCCCTGTTTGAATCAGTAGGGAACAGCTAAACGCTGCGGGGAGAGTTTGTAACGTGTTTGCTGCTGTTGGATTTGCTGCTAAGCGTTTTTTGGGCGCAGTGCCTCCAATGAAAACATTATATTTCCCACAATTTAAGCTTCTGCATTTTCCAAATGCACTAGTATTATTCAAACGTATTGTTCGGTTCGTAAGCCTCGTACCAAGCGGTTTAATATGAATACGTGTATTGTTACGCCCCTAGAAACAAATAACCGTAGCTGTGCCGTCATAATGAGGTTATTAGGAGATGGTTCAACTGTAGTAGGACAGCACTGAAGGCCCAGGTATGAAATGCACGGCCCGCCACTGGTTTCACTCCCCAAAGGAACCGCATCAGAGTCAGAGGTCCGCACCGGGATTTGGTTTCACACCGGCACTAACGAACAAATGTACTCTTTTTTTCTTTTTGCGCTTCTGAGCACCTGATTTAGATTATAGACTGTAATAAACAGAAGCTTTTGGACGGAGAACCCTGCATGGCACAGGACACCCGGTCCAGTTGTCTCCTTCATCAGAGGGCATGGAGGTCAGTGAGTTTTAAAAAAGGCAAGAAAATATGTTTTTGGGGTGTACAGGAGTTTTTGACCAAGAAATGTGTTGTATGGTCCTCCACCACATGCTCATCCAATTAATCACCTGAAGCAGCTTGGACAGTACACATATATGTAGATCATATACGGATGTAGATCACATCCATCAGTACAATGAGGCCAGATCACCAGAGAGCAACAGTTGACTGATGACAGTGTCACAGTGTGTCAGAATGTGTTGGCTGGAGCAGCCTGGGAAATCAGCATGTTGAATGGTTTATGTCGGCAACATTTGGAATAAGAATCAGACGACCTCAAAAAGTATGTCTTAAAATTGGATAAAAATTGTCAGTTTCCAGTAGATAAAGTTTCAATATTTCACTGTTAATATCACCATGAATGGAGCAGTTTGTTGAGGCCACTGCTGTTGTTGGTGCAGTGTCCAGATGTGGACAGAGAGAGAAGGGAATAGAATAATGAAAAACTCACCCTGGACAGGACAACCTCTAAGGTGATGTTCTGGGGAGGAGCGCTGGGTACTGCAAAGACAAAGAAAAAACTGTGTAAATATTTAAATTAGGTCAGCTAAAACCAGCTGCTCATGTTACCCCACCAACAGGTTCTCTTTTGTTGCTTCAGAAAATAATGTTTTCTTAAATATATAAAAACCTAAAACTGGATACTTTCACTTCGTCAGGCTTCTGAAACTCCTTGAGAGGAAACAATCTGAAGAATACGTGTATTGTTACACCCCTAGAAAAAAAGAACCGTAACTTGCACGTCATAATGAGGTTATTAGGAGGTGTTTCAGCTGCAGGACAGCACTGAAGGTCCAGGTATAAAATGCACGGCCCGCCACTGATGTAAGTCCTGCACCTCTATGGAAACAGCGCAATCCTGACTAGAAGCAGAGAGAACTCAAACATGTCTTTTGTGCAGCATAACACAGTTACCGTTCCATAAATCATAAAAAAGAAAAAAAAAATGTAAATTGAATTTCTTTGATAATTGATGGTGCAAAAAGTGTAGTAAAACCAATGAAATCGATAGATCCAACATCCAAATCTATAAATCAAACATTTCTGGGGGTGCCCATGGCTCACTGGGTTAAGAGGGTTGTCTGGTAACCGCAGGGTCAACGGTCCGATCCTTGACTGGGACGTGTCCTGTGTCGAAGTGTCCCCGAGCAAGACACTGAACCCCTAACGGCTCCCCGGGCGCCTGTCATTGGCAGCCCACTGCTCCCTATATACAGGGATGGGTCAAATGCAGAGACAAATTTCCCCTTCCGGGATCAATATCGTATAATAAATTTAAAATGTTTACAAGTGAAAATTTCGATAAAAAATGGAGTCTCCATGTGCATTGAAGTATTTCCATTTTTCAACCTCTGCTTACAGCCTCTCCTCTCTGCTCTGTGCTCGGCAGCCTGCAGTTCAGTCCAGGTTTCACGGAATTTTTGTGACATGACTGTCGGTCACATCTGAGTCAATCATGGCTTCATAGTTGTGCTGAGGAGCTCAGCGTATAATACGCTTTGTTTTGGCTGCACTTACTGACGGAAGCGCTGTGACACATGACGTGTTTGAGGGTCGTCAGAGAGATGAAAATCTGACGATTGTGAAAGTTTTTCCAGCTTCTGGCTGTGATAGGAAGCTGTGTAGTTTTGGTGATTGTTTAAATCCCACCGGCGGGTTTTGGGGTTCAGAGGGACACGAGGGTTTCATGGTCTGATAGCATGCGCTGTAGGTCAGGGGTCTCAAACTCATTTTCACTCCGGGCCACATCAGCATCATGGTCGCCCACAAAGGGCTGGTTGTAAATGTCACTACTCGTAACATATTGTTAAATAACTCTCTGCATTCACAGTTTAAAGTAGTCTTCAATGTACTCACAATACATTTCCATGTTAAATGTACAATAACCAGCCAAAGAGCTGGTTCTAACTTAAGCATCTCATAATTTTGACTTTCTATTTCATAATTTTGACTTTCAGTCTCATCTTTTTGACTTTCAATCTCATAAATTTGACTTTCTATCTCAGAATTATGACTTTCTATCATAGTTATGACTTTCTATCTCATCATTTCGACTATGGGGATATTTGTATTATTATTAGTCTGACTTAAAAAAAAAAAAAAGATTATTTTTTTTAAACTTTTTTTTTTTTGCTCGCGGATTCGCGGGCCACATAAAATGACGTGGCGGGCCGGGAGTTTGAGACCCCTGCTGTAGAAGATGCCAACTTCTTTTAGATAATGGTCAGTGAACTTCTGTCTTTTTGTTTTTATCAGACAGACGTTGGATTACAGAAGCTAACCTGGACGTGAAGTCAGGACCTCAGGAATTAAAGGAACAATCTCACATTTTGGGATTCACTGAATCGCACAAGATGAATATCGATGTCATAAATGAACCAGACTGTTTCTGAGTCGCTGGTGTATTTCTTCATTCGAGCTTAGCTAACAGTTTCCCCCTGCTTCCAGTTTTTGTGCTACGCTAAACTCATCTAAAAAGGAGTTTGTTTCCCTCAGAGCACTCTGGTCCTGAACTCGTCATTCTTTAGTGTCAGCGCGTTGGCTGAGTGCTTAGCTGACTCGGTTCGCTGACAGATCCCTGCTGTCAATCAATCACCCTGATGATGACATCGGCACAGACGGGAGGCAGATGGGAGGCAGACGGATCGACGCGTTCACCCTCCGAGATCTGACTGTGTCACCGCAGCAAAACAAGATTACCACGGGACGCATGATAGGTGTCATTACACACACACACACACACACACACACACACACAAACACAAACATACAAACTGTTCTGAAGTCAGTTCTGGAAAAGGAAACAACACAAATATGAATGAGAAGATGGGGAAGAGGACGAAAAAAAAGAAAGAGAAGAAGAACAGAAAAATAAAAAGGAGGATGGAGAAGACAAACAAGAAAAGTAAAAAAAAGAGATAACAAGGATGAAGAAGAGAACTAATGTGACGAAAGATGGGAGGAGGATGAGCAGGATGATGAAGAGGCCGCGGACACGTAGTCCTGCTGTCCCGCCAATCGGAGGCGCTCAAAATCGAGAATCAAAGCGTTGTTTTGGTTTGCATGCGGCCCGTGTCCGTCCAACCAGACACCTGATTAACCGTCGGAAGCTTATCTGTTGATTCAGCTGCTGGGTGTCACTTCTACTGTGGATTCAATTCGCCACACGAGTCATTGTTATCATTGAGACGCAGCCGGAAGATTCACAATGCAGACCCTCTGTATCTGTGTGTGTGTGTGTGTGTTATTACGGATCACGTTTACGGTGTGAATGCAGCTGGACGGACGCCTCCATTCTCTCTCAATGTCCTTGTGTGGAAGTTTATTAACAACAGACCCGTCTGAGCTCCAGTCAGCAGCTGAAGGCAAATCGCGATGTACCATTCAGAAGAGGTATCACAGACCTGTGGTCTAAATGTAAACCAAAGTATAGCCCCCCCCCAATCAAAACGTATTCAATCACTTCCTGATTGCCTCGACAGCAATATTTTCAATGATATCTTAAATCTTTCGTGAGAACCTGGATTAAAGCCGGACATTGTCTCTTCTTGCCCTGCATAGGGAGCATTGCTGGCTGGCGTAGGAACACGAAAACTGCTGCTCTTCATCTGTTGCATCTTTCAAATCTTTACTACAGTTCTAAAAAATCCCAAAATAAAATGTGAATGAATGCAGTTCTGCGTCCACTACTGTTATGTGAATATTAGACGTTAGGTTGATCAAGATAAGCAGCTGTTGGTGCTCATTCTCTCGTCAGGTGCCGTTGAAGGCGCAGTAAGATAAGAGAATTATAAAGGTAGTGTAGAAAGATGCGGTAAAGACAGTGGAAATAGGACTTTTCTGCTTCTTGCATGTATCAATTAACCCAAAGGTTATGTTGTACAGATACATAGAAGCTCTACTTACAAATGACTCGCTCTGTTTCCATTCTTACTTTGTCATAATTATTGTTTTAATCTTTCCAGCAATGTTTTTTTAATTCGTAATTGAAGGAGTTTTACTTTGAAATACCATGTGAATGTTTTACAACCTGAACTTCAATAACATACAAGAACTAAAGATGCTAATGCCACTTCAAATATTACCGCAGTTGCTCTGCAAATGTTTTAAATGCACTGATCTTTAATTCATGAATAATTAATGGTGGTAATGTTTTCCTCCATGACAGAATCTTTCCCAATTGCTGCTGTTGTCCTCAGCATGTTATAATGTTGACCCAGTTTTCATTTCCTGTGGTGTGAGTAGCTTTATATAACCGGATGTGACTACGGTGTTTTTGTTTGTTGTTGAATTGTGTGTATCTATTGTGGAGACTTGCAGACTTTGAGAGAACAAAACAAAAGAAGAGTTTTCACTTTCAATAAATAACTAAACATTTTGATTCTGTTCATGTCACAGTTGTGAAAGGCTGTTGTTAATATGGGTACAATTGCTTTTTTCCTTATTCTGCAGTGAGAACTGATTGACACGCATGAACACTGTCGTCACTGCGCAGTGAACCGTGAACAGTGACACGTTAACGCAGAGCTCACCGTCGGATTGGGTGGTGATGCTGGCGGTCTCCGGGGCGGTACCCGGTCCGTAGCGGTTGACCGCCAACACCCGAACCGTGTACTCCGTGAACTTGTTGAGTCCCTCCATCTTGTAGTTGAGTCCGTTCACCTCCACACTCTGAACAAACACACAGAGGAGCAGTTCAGTTAAGATAAGATATACTTTATCGTGCCGCAGGGAAGTTTGTCTTGGGCGCCAATCCGCCGCATCACACAATAACACGTCAAAATCCACACGCACGCATAGAACATAGATCACACATAAGCTCACACATAGAACATAGATCACACATAAACTCACACATAGAACATAGATCACACATAAGCTCACGCATAGAACATAGATCACACATAAGCTCACGCATAGAACATAGATCACACATAAGCTCACGCATAGAACATAGATCACACATAAGCTCACGCATAGAACATAGATCACACATAAGCTCACGCATAGAACATAGATCACACATAAGCTCACGCATAGAACATAGATCACACATAAGCTCACGCATAGAACATAGATCACACATAAGCTCACGCATAGAACATAGATCACACATAAGCTCACGCATAGAACATAGATCACACATAAGCTCACGCATAGAACATAGATCACACATAAGCTCACGCATAGAACATAGATCACACATAAGCTCACGCATAGAACATAGATCACACATAAGCTCACGCATAGAACATAGATCACACATAAGCTCACGCATAGAACATAGATCACACATAAGCTCACGCATAGAACATAGATCACACATAAGCTCACGCATAGAACATAGATCACACATAAGCTCACGCATAGAACATAGATCACACATAAGCTCACACATAGAACATAGATCACACATAAGCTCACGCATAGAACATAGATCACACATAAGCTCACGCATAGAACATAGATCACACATAAGCTCACACATAGAACATAGATCACACATAAGCTCACACATAGAACATAGATCACACATAAGCTCACGCATAGAACATAGATCACACATAAGCTCACGCATAGAACATAGATCACACATAAGCTCACACATAGAACATAGATCACACATAAGCTCACGCATAGAACATAGATCACACATAAGCTCACGCATAGAACATAGATCACACATAAGCTCACACATAGAACATAGATCACACATAAGCTCACGCATAGAACATAGATCACACATAAGCTCACGCATAGAACATAGATCACACATAAGCTCACACATAGAACATAGATCACACATAAGCTCACACATAGAACATAGATCACACATAAGCTCACGCATAGAACATAGATCACACATAAGCTCACGCATAGAACATAGATCACACATAAGCTCACACATAGAACATAGATCACACATAAGCTCACGCATAGAACATAGATCACACATAAGCTCACGCATAGAACATAGATCACACATAAGCTCACACATAGAACATAGATCACACATAAGCTCACGCATAGAACATAGATCACACATAAGCTCACACATAGAACATAGATCACACATAAGCTCACGCATAGAACATAGATCACACATAAGCTCACACATAGAACATAGATCACACATAAGATCACACATAGAACATAGATCACACATAAGCTCACGTATAGAACATAGATCACACATAAGATCACACATAGAACATAGATCACACATAAGCTCACGTATAGAACATAGATCACACATAAGCTCACACATAGAACATAGATCACACATAAGCTCACGCATAGAACATAGATCACACATAAGCTCACGCATAGAACATAGATCACACATAAGCTCACGCATAGAACATAGATCACACATAAGCTCACACATAGAACATAGATCACACATAAGCTCACGCATAGAACATAGATCACACATAAGCTCACGCATAGAACATAGATCACACATAAGCTCACGCATAGAACATAGATCACACATAAGCTCACGCATAGAACATAGATCACACATAAGCTCACACATAGAACATAGATCACACATAAGCTCACGTATAGAACATAGATCACACATAAGCTCACACATAGAACATAGATCACACATAAGCTCACGCATAGAACATAGATCACACATAAGCTCACGCATAGAACATAGATCACACATAAGCTCACGCATAGAACATAGATCACACATAAGCTCACACATAGAACATAGATCACACATAAGCTCACGTATAGAACATAGATCACACATAAGCTCACACATAGAACATAGATCACACATAAGCTCACGTATAGAACATAGATCACACATAAGCTCACACATAGAACATAGATCACACATAAGCTCACGCATAGAACATAGATCACACATAAGCTCACGCATAGAACATAGATCACACATAAGCTCACGCATAGAACATAGATCACACATAAGCTCACGCATAGAACATAGATCACACATAAGCTCACGCATAGAACATAGATCACACATAAGCTCACGCATAGAACATAGATCACACATAAGCTCACGTATAGAACATAGATCACACATAAGCTCACACATAGAACATAGATCACACATAAGCTCACGCATAGAACATAGATCACACATAAGCTCACACATAGAACATAGATCACACATAAGCTCACGCATAGAACATAGATCACACATAAGCTCACGCATAGAACATAGATCACACATAAGCTCACGCATAGAACATAGATCACACATAAGCTCACGCATAGAACATAGATCACACATAAGCTCACGCATAGAACATAGATCACACATAAGCTCACACATAGAACATAGATCACACATAAGCTCACGCATAGAACATAGATCACACATAAGCTCACGCATAGAACATAGATCACACATAAGCTCACGCATAGAACATAGATCACACATAAGCTCACGCATAGAACATAGATCACACATAAGCTCACACATAGAACATAGATCACACATAAGCTCACGCATAGAACATAGATCACACATAAGCTCACGTATAGAACATAGATCACACATAAGCTCACGCATAGAACATAGATCACACATAAGCTCACGCATAGAACATAGATCACACATAAGCTCACGCATAGAACATAGATCACACATAAGCTCACGCATAGAACATAGATCACACATAAACTCACGCATAGAACATAGATCACACATAAGCTCACACATAGAACATAGATCACACATAAGCTCACGCATAGAACATAGATCACACATAAGCTCACACATAGAACATAGATCACACATAAGCTCACACATAGAACATAGATCACACATAAGCTCACGCATAGAACATAGATCACACATAATGCACACATGCTTAAATACAACGGATAATAACACCATGTCAGGATCCAGGATCCCTGTCTGACCCGTTGTGTGTTTCCCCTGATCTCCTCTCATGTGTTCTGTCATTCCCCTGTTTGTTATTGTGTGCCATGTGCTCTGTGTTTGTCCTCTGCCTGGAGACACCTCCCATGGCCGCACCCTTGATTGTGCACAGCTGAGGACACTCCAGCCGATCACCTCCTGCAGCCTGACACACCAGACTCAGGTCCCACTAATGATTCCCATGTCTCTATATGAACTCTGGTCCTGCAGTCTGGGGTTGTCAGGTCGTACCGTCTTTCACCCGCTTCAACCCCGTGGCATCCTCTGCCCTCCTTGTGTTCTACGTATTACACTCTGCCGCTCTCCCCTCCTTGTGTTCTACGGACTACCCACGCCGTCAAGCTGCCAGCCCTCCGGTGTCGAGCCACGGGACTCACACCTTCGATCTGCCACTTGGGTGTCGAGCCACGGGCCTCACACCTTCCTGTCTTAGTCAGGCTAAATAAAACCTGTTTCCATTGACTTCTGTCTCCTGTGGTCTTGCGTTTGGGTCCTACCTGTGAACTCCCGTGACACACCAGGTGTGATCATCACAGGTAATAAATGATCAAGTCACAATATATTAGTCCCCAATGAAATTGTATCTTGTTGCTACTTAATGATTTGATGGAGGATGGATATAAATATGTGTTTGGTCGTTTAGAGTTGTCTGTGCCTCCCCGAGCACAGATGTTTCATATCAGGGCTGAAGATAGTGTTGTTCTTTCGTTCCCTACGATCACCCTGGCCATTTGAGGAAGACGTGCAAGCTTAGACTTTAAACGTACTGACCATACCTGCATGCCATATCGAATTACACTCTTCAGAATCATTTGATGAAACAGAATCATGAGTTTACTCTTAACACCACAGAGTCTAAGCCTGCTCAGAAAATACATCCTCTGTTGTAGCCTGGAACAGGTTTTAAACTTGCACGTGTGAGCGAGCTGTTTGTTTACATGTTAGTTACAGCTGAGGCGGTGACGGTGCTGACCTGTTCCTTGGCAGACGGGCTCTCGGTCCACAGCAGTCTGTAGCCCAGGATGGGGCCATTGGGTTGGCTGGGAGGCTCCCAGCTCACCTGAACCGAGGTCGGAGACAGAGCCTCGGCTTGGAGAGACTCCACCCTGCTGGGAACTTGCACTGTAGAGACACACAGAGACAACACACTGCTCACACACACCCCACTGATACTGCTAATAGTACACCCTCCAGAACACATTTATCAATCACAGCACTTGAATGAGAATAAAGCAGATATACATATTTTAAATTCGTCAACGATTCTCCAAACTCAGCAGAGGGAGGCGTGTAGAAACAGAAGCTGCTTGCGGCTTGCTTCTTTCTCTCTCGCTCTCTCTCTCCTTCTCTCTCTCTCTCTCTCGCTCTCTCTCTCTCTCTCTCTCTCTCTCTCTCGCTCTCTCTCTCTCTCTCTCTCGTTTCCCTCCTGTCTCTGGATTACTACAATTGGGAGAGGGGGGCTCTGAATTCACAACTGTGATGGACATTATTGTCTCAACCAGTAGAAACGCCTCACACACCTCACTGAAGGTAAAGGTTTCTCGGTGGCAGCAAACGTAACCACCGGAGGATCCAGCACGAGCAATTGAGCATGTTAGCTAAAGCTAACATGCACCTGTTGGTGACGCAACATGGTTGGTGCACTGATTTGGGTCGCTTTGCATGCTCGCCGGGTGGTGCATTAAATCAGCGATTACGGTAGAAGCAACAAGTTTATTCCTCCACGCCGGCAACAGCTTTCCTCCAGGATTGCCTGGAGCAAATTTCCTCAAATGAGGCGAAACACTTTCACTTGTACTCGTGGCTGGATGAAGTCCACGGCCATTTTTACATTCCCAGTAAATCGGCCATAAAAGTGTTAAACCTAGCCCAGTTTAAGCTGCAGGAGCTGTTGATGACTTGTGGAAACTGTCTCTTGTCCAGCAATACCATACGCAAAGCAAGAAACACATCACAGATTCAGATGTGTGTCTGTCATACGGTCTGGTTTGGTGGTGATCCTCAGGGGGGCGGAGCTCTCTCCTGGCCCCACGTCGTTGTAAGCGATGACTCTGAAACTGTAGCTCTCCTCTGGTTTCAGGTTGGAGACCATCAGCTCCAGAGACTCCGGCTCCGACACGTTCACTGACCTCTCCCTGAAGCAGGAAAACACAGCGTCATACACTCAATTGCAAATTGAACAAACATTGGCATTGTAATAATAACATTTCTATCATCACCATATCTTCTTCCGCACATATTACTCTTTATTTATTTCATTTTCTTCATTTTTTTAAATGACTTATTTCATTAAGAATATGCTGTATTCAAAAGATATTCCAGTTTTATTTTGTACCATTAGAGATAATCTGGGCCGTAATCATAACTAATCGGTGTAATCCCGCAGTGACTGCAGTAATCCTCAGATTACAGCACATCTGCAGCCTCTCAGTTCTCAGCCAATCACCAAATCACTGAAGAGACAGTTGCAAAGATGAGCACGTCTGCCACCGCAGCATCAAACACACAGCAGACCTTTTCCTGCTCAGTTCACAGTGAAGAAAGCTGACAGGGAAAATATCTTTGGAATGATTTTTACTCTGAATATTGAATGTTTATTTTGAAATGCTTCTGGTAAAACTGATGGGAAACTTGATCCTGGTAGAATTTGATTGCAGTTTGATGGCTTATCTTTCTCACATTGATCTCATGCAGTTTTCTTGATTTGACGCAAACACTGTTGGGCTCCCAGATGTGCCTTCATTTAGCGAGAGGGGCGGATCAAAACTAAATAAATAAATGATAGAGCAGCAGTGTAGAATCATAATTTTCCTCCTGCTGTCAGTGAAAAAGAACAGTTTAAATTAAGCAACAAGCAAAGATGATGAAATGATGATTACTGCTGACAAGGAGGTTCAAGAACGTCTGCTGCTCATTTCTAGAAGGCTCCACTCGCCTTTTCAATGTGATGTTTCTAATTGAAAAGGAAAAGTTTAGATGTTAATTTTAAGGGCATTTCAAATTACCACAAGCCTCTGCTGACTGTAAAGGACCACAGCACAAGAATGCCAGTCTAGGTCAAGATATCTGTCTCTGGACCAAAGTGTTGGACAGACAAACTGACAGGGCGACAAACCAACCAACCAACATCATCATCATCATCATCATCATCATCATCATCAGCAGCAGCAGCAGCAGCAGCAGCAGCAGCAGCAGCAGCAGCAGAGAGACACAAGGGTCAAAGAAAAGACAAAAGGTGAGTGGAGTTCTCAGGCTTTTTGAATCCATATTTCCCTCTGAGCCGCTGAGTGAAAGCGGCAGAGAGGCCGAGCTGCATGTCAAGTTAACCAGCGGGTCTGTGTCTGTCACACAGTCCACAGTCTGAGGTCATTCAGTCGACTCGCAATCAAATAATCCTCAGACGGAGACGCTTCAGTCTGCATTAGTCCGTCTCAATCTGTCCCGTGTTCCTTCTCATTGTCTCATAAACTGAACATCTCTGAGTTTCCACCTCTCTCTTTACATCCTCGTCTTTCTGTCTCTACCGCTCGGCCTTGCACTGACGATGATGCATTTCAACAAGTTCATCCTTAAGAGCCAGTGAGTGTCATGTACAAAAAAAAAGATGCAAGATTTTAAATTGCATCCAAATTAGTTTGCCATCAACACATTTCTGTAAATGATGTGCAGCTCATATTGTCCGATGGTGGTGGACGGGGTGTGTCCTCTGTGTTCACTCTTAGAACCTGACAGACACCTTTTCTGTCAGACGTCAGCAGATGCTCTTTGAAACTTGAGATCTTCCTTGAAATCATCACGTTGAGATGTTTTCTTCAGGATGAAAGTAATCCACTGATTGTTGTCCGTCTGTGTGGTTACATCACCAACACGAGAAGCTAGCGCAGTGCAACTTGGATCAGGATCGCAAAATGTGAAGAATCAGCTCAGAAACAAACGCGGCTGATGTTTATTCTACAGCCGAGTGACCTACTCGGTGGTAACAATGAGACTCAAATGACATCCACCCCAAATATCAACACGAAAAAACAAAAGAGGTGATGACAATATGTTTTGCATTGGTTTGGTTTGTTGGTTGTAATAACTTTGGTGATGCCTTAACTTTCCCTCTAGAACCATCATCTGGTCAAAACTTCCATTTGTTCGATACTTTGGGTTTTGACAAAATTCCTCCAAAACTAAAGACATTCCCTTCAGCCTCAGCTGTACTTTGCATTTCACGCTACTTAGCAAATATTAGTATGCTAACAAGCTAAAGTAAGCTGGTTAACATGGTAAACATTTGTACCTGTTTAATATTAGCATGTTAGCATTCTGACGTTATCATCTAGGTCAGCGGTTCCCAAACTTTTTAGGCCGCGCACCCCCTTCTACATCCCGACCGGGTTCGCGCACCCTTAATAATAATTAAAAAAAAAGGAGCAACAGAGCCTTTAAGCCTTCATAGCCGCATTAGAATCGGACCAATGAGAGAACAGTTTGCTCGCGCGTGGCATTTGTTTACAAGATTTAGTCCGCTGTTAAATGTTGCAGTGTGAACACAAACCGAACAAAGGAGCAACTGCAACAAAGCAAACGAACTGAAGGTGTGAAAACGCCCTGAAACACTGCAACAAAGTTTCAATAACTTTCAGTGACACAAGGCGTCACTTTTAAAGAGCAATACGGATGCGAGCACACACGCACAGGCTCAGAGGCAGATTATCACATTTCATTTACAATTAATGAGCGACTAATGAAGCCAGGATGTCTTCGGACAAAGCATCGATGCGGCGCGACACAGTGTTGTTGGACACCGGGATCATGCACAACTTTTTTGCTTCTTTCTCCCCAATCATACATTCCACCATCTCTCTGGCAGCTGGCAAGCTCACGTCTTCGGTGATTGTGTGCGGTAGCCCCTTTCTCGCTATTCTGTAACCAGATATGAAGCCCGTAGTGCGTCATTTATAGACCCAACACATGAATGAGACTGCAGTTGTTTTTGGCTGTTTTGTAACTCCTCCAATTTCGATATAAACAATGTAAGGGGCTTTTGACTTGCACTGGCATGCTTGGTGTTCAGGTGGCGACGTAAATAAGAGCTTCAGACTGTTAGCCAGAACCTCACTGCACACCACGCACTGTGGCTTTGGGCAATCTGCGTTGCCAATCCAAGTGAAGCCCAGACACAGATACTTTTCATCATATTTCCTCTTTTTTTCCCAGTCTGATGCTCACCCTCGTTTCCTCTTTTTTCACCTTGACTCCGCGATGGGCCGATGTGCTCCCGATTTGTCTGTGCTATCCCTTCCTCCTTTTCGGTCTCCTCCGTCTCATCTTCCTCTGACTCTGGCTCGATTTCTTCTCCCGGTCTCTCCCCAACGCACCTCTCAGTTCCCCTCGCATCCGATTCCTCTCTCTCTCTCTGTCCCTCTCCTCTTTTACGAC
The DNA here is from genome assembly GCF_949748355.1 of Melanostigma gelatinosum. Lineage (NCBI taxonomy): Eukaryota > Metazoa > Chordata > Actinopteri > Perciformes > Zoarcidae > Melanostigma > Melanostigma gelatinosum. The sequence goes on from NC_136651.1 coordinate 19,846,778, forward strand.
TGATAGCTTCAGATGTCCCACCTGACAGTTTTTTAATTAAAATTACATTTTTTTTTTATATTTAATATTATTACACCATCAGACCGCCATTACACTTTTCCTCTCGCGCACCCCCTAGAGGCAGCTCGCACACCCCCAGGGGTGCGCGCACCCCACTTTGGGAATCCCTGCTCTAGGTCAAAGCACTCCGACCAACAAATGACACGGAAAAGCAAAATGAATCAAACTGGCAGCGCTGCAAATATTCTTCGAACCAACGGCAGGGATCCAGAGCGGCGTTGGCCATTCTCTCTGAGCTAAATAGTCGCATAGCTTAGTTACTGTCAGATATTTTATCGCGTTTCCTTCCAGTGAAATGCTCTGAGTGAATATCTCTCTGCATGGTGAACAGTTAGGCAGTGTATGTGTCGAGGGATTTTATTGTGAAAGGTTAACACAGAAGGAGTGGATCTGATCTACGAAAGTCAATCTCGCGTTTTCATAACATCCAAGTAGTCATGACAACAAATAGTGAAAACAAATTTATACTGACGTGCAAATTAATCACGAGGAAAAGTAAGTTATCAGAGGAATTCGTTTTGGTGCAGATTCGTCGTGTACTAATCTAATGGGGACGCTGTGCTGCAGTGGATAGAGAGACCAGCAGGTTTTTAATAGGAAAAGAAAATCCACAATTTTACATTGCTTATTCAAACTTTTTTCCATTGACTTGGTAAAGTATTCCTGATGGCGCCTATGAGTACACTATCATATTCTGCAACTAATAAGCAGCATGACATGCCTAGATAAGAGCCTCTTACTAGAGAGCATAAACTCATCGTTTTGTCCGTCTAATGTTTTCTGCTTCCCCTCTTTTTCCATTTTCCCTCTTGGTCTAAAAGAAATCATCTTCACTCTCCCTTCCTGCCATCTCCCTTTCTCCTATAATCCTTCATTGTTTCCCCTCTAAGTCTGCCTCCCTCCCTCCCTTCTCTCTTGTTTCCTGCAAGTTCTTACTGATGAAAAATCTCTATATCTTTCTCGAAGTCATTAGAGCTGACACAAAACTTCTGCCTCCGTTCCTTCTGTAGGTCATTAGGACTGACACAATCTCTCGTTTCATGATGAAACTTCAGTGGCTCTTTTGTCCGGTGTTCGGAGGCCTAAAGCGCTTGCGGGCCGGTCGGTCCCCGAGGTAACAAAGCTTAAAAGCCTGGGTGTGAAAGCCTTCAGCTGGAGCCCCCGACTGTCAGAGGTTACCATTTAGCATCAGCGGGGGACTCGCCAATATGTCACACAGAGCTTTTACTACAGAACGCTCAGAGTTGCCGTGTGCACCAGAGCTGTGATCAAGTGGAAAAAGCGTTCTCTTAAACATTCTGTTAGTGAGTCCTTTGTGCCTTTTTGAGTCAACAACAGATGTTTATGTTATACAGTATTTTGGTTCACACAGCTCCACAACCATGGCGTGCTACCGACGTGGCTCTATGGATGGCGATGTTAGTCTTTCAGCTAGATGGGTCTGTCAGTCCTTCTCTTTGGTCCGGATAGAAATATTTCAGCAACTATCGGGTGGATTGCCATGAAACGAGCAATTCATGGTTCTCACAGGACGGATCCCAATGACGTTTGGGATCCACTGACTTTTCCCCGAGCTCCACCAAGAGGCTCACGTTTGTAGTTTTCAGCAAAATTTCGCAATGGATGAATAGATTGCTGCGATATTTGGTACACAAATTGTTTCCCCCTCAGGATGGATAGTACTGGAGAGCTGCATGGATGAGTTCTAAAACCCAGAAAGTAGTTTTTGCACTTCCGGTTTTGTTTGTTTGGCGAGGGAACTGGTGAGATGCTAATTTACGGGTCGGCCTACAACATGTCATCCCTGCAGCTGCCGAGGTCCTCTGACCTTGCACCATCATCAGGTCAAATTTTGAATACGTCCAGTTCTTTGGCTTTTGATCAAATACCAGCGTATCTAATACATTCACGAGAAAAAATACAATAGAAAGTGTGAAAAAGTAGACAGAGGTTTGTGGGGTTTTCCCGAACCTCCCGGTTGGAATCCGCTTCCTTAGAGTCAGAAAGCATGTCCGACCGAACAGAGTCCAAGAGAATAAATGTCTGTCTTACCTCTCGACTCTGTCCTGGGAGTAGTAAATGCCGTAGGTCTGCACGATTCCTCCGGTCTCCTCCGGGGGGCGCCAGCTGAGTCGGACAAATCGACTGGACACTAGGACAGGGACCAGGTCGCGGGGGGCAGAGGGGAGGGCAACGCCCGGGCTGGGGGACACTGGTGGGGGATCAGAGGAGGAGGAGTGGTAAGTCAAGGGGGTGCCAGAAGGAGCAGGAGGAGGGCGAGGAGCAGGAGGAGGTGTGTGGGCAGGTCTATACTGAGTGGACGTGGCCTCTGTTTACGGGTTCATCCAGGGGAGAGGGAGGGAGGGAGGGAGGGAAGGGAGGGAGGGGGGAGAAGCAGGGACGAGGAGGTGGAGGCGGAGGGGGGAGGTGCGGGAGGCAGAGCAAAATAAAAAACAAAAAGGAGCAAATGATGGATGAGATGTGCAGATAGGAGACGTGGAAGAGACAAGAAGGAAGGAAAGGAGGAAGAAGAGCGGTAAAGAAGATCACAGGCAAGAAAAAGAAGCGGCAGAGCATCTGAAGACTTTAGTCATCAATCAGCAGATATCAATCACCTGAACGTAAACATCGCTGCCGCCTCACAGGTATTCAAAACTCAGAACAATGTGAGGATCTGATGAAGGGCCTTTATGGATTCATTCAAACATTGACATGTGTTTAAAATCAGGATTTTCTTTCCTTTGAGAAGTTGATGCATGAGGTCTTGGAAAGACTGCTTTTATAGACTCATTTAAATTCCCAAATAAGTTAAAGCACAAATGACAGACATATTTCCCTGAATATGTAAATGTTTTTCTAGCACTTAAGAATGAAAATGAAAACGAAATGAACATCTTCGGTCTTGACGTGCCCGTTGATCCGCTTTATGCTTGCTTACATTATTCCATCGTTTTGTTGTGGATCACCTTTCATATAAAGTCTTTTGTTTGACATTCATTTAGATCAATGGTAAAGCATTGCTGTGGCGCTAAGCCGCTGCTTAGCGGCCTTTCCTTCCGTGGACCTCTGTAGGAACCGCTTTGACAGATGCCGCGGACACTGATAGAACCAATAAGAGTGGAACTTTGAAGGAACCTCGTAAGACAGCCGGAAAGGTGTAGGTCTGTCTCAAGAACGTCAACTTCCAGCTTGGAAAGTTAAACCCTTCGATCCAAACTTGCAAGAATACGTTTTGAAGCCTCCAGTGTGGCGATTTCGCTGGATCTTGGATTATTATCAACATGTTTTTTTGCAGCCAATGAAATCACAGAAATCACCATGTTTGGAATGCGGAGGAGTGACGTAGAGACGCCCTATACGGCTCTGATAGCAGCCTGTCAATCACAGTAGCCCCGCCCTAAAGCATACTCTGCTTTATGGTCTGTTTGACTCTAAATGGACCATAATGTACTAAATGAACATCATGTTGTATTGAAGAAGACTTGAAACTAGAGATTGAGACGATAAACTCATGTTTACAATGTTTACTGAGGTAATAAATCAAGAGAGAAATAGTCATTTTCTCATAGACTTCTATACAACCAGATTTCTTTTTGCAACCAGAGGAGTCGCCCCCTGCTGGTCAGTAGAGAGAATGCAGGTTTAAGACACTTCCGCATTGGCTTCACTCGGTAGAACCGGAGGTTGCCGCCTGTGTAAAACCCGACAGCAAAACATTGGACATTCAAAGTAAGCATTTGTTGTTGATAAATTGACCGCATATTTGACCCTAATACACACAAAAAGAAATTGCACGACTATATTTGGTGAACTATTGTGATTGCAGTATAAAGATTGTGAGGGTTTGGCTCGTGTTTCCCGCTGGTAGAAAATGAATGAATGCTGGGATCCTTGTACAACAGTCTGTGTGAAAGTTTCTCCTAATTGTTTTCTGCGTTTTCCTGTGAAAGATCAGCAACACGTCGATTTCCACTCGTTACATGCGTACGTTCTTTTCTAAATAAACTTATATCTTCACAGGAATCACAGTTAGGTTTAGGCAACAAAACGACTTCGGTTTAGGGGAAGATCGTCGTTTGAGTTAAAGTAACCATGGTAACTATAGAACGCAAGTTACGTCACAAAACATCAACATTGACTTTTGGTTCCACGTGAGGAACCAAACAGTGGCCACCTGCTGAAAGATGGCTGGTTGCTGGACCACTGTGTGTGCTTTAGCATTCTTTTTACTTCCTCGTTCATGATTACGTGGATGACACACAAAACCATTTCGTGGGATATCAACGAATTAACGTGCATTTTGTCCCGTATGTATATTTCATACCAATGCTGAAGTAAGCTCCCGTAATGTCCTCGATAAAACGTGCCGAGGAAAACCGCTTTCCCGACTGTTCCTGGCTGAATAAGCACACGGGTCGGGAAATCGACGACCTTCACAAGTCAGCGAGAACGGAGGGGAACGCAGATTGAGATGTATAAAGATGTCGTCGTTCAACAAAAATAACGAGTCCCAACAGAAAACTGATGATCTGAAACCAAACTGTCAGTGTCCTCAACTCCTCCACTTGTCTCCTCTCCTCCATCATAAACTGAGAAAAATCCAATCTGTCCCTGGGGTCAAAGGTTGTGACTCTCCACAGTCTAAATGCCTCCGACATGTCTGTACATGTCAATAAAGCGTCATTGAACACACACACACACTCACATTTCACACTATAAGACATGATGAAAAGAAAGACAGAGGAGGAGAATGAGGGATAAATAAGGGAAAAAAGGAGGAGATGGAGGAGAGAAACAAGAGGATGTGGCGGGAAATAAAGAGAGGACCAGAATGAAGAAAAATAAGACAGATGAGGAAATGTAGAAAGTGAAAGAAGAAAGGAGAAGAAAATGAGGGGAGGAGAAGAAAAGAGCAAACGATGCAAGAAAAGAGAGGAGAAAAGGTGAGGAGGCGAAGGGACTGAACAGTGGCAGGAACTGGAGGAAAAAAGAAAGGTAGATGAAACAGAGGGGGTGTTAACACACCTCCGTTCGTCTCAGTGAGATGAGATTTTGGGGTGTGAAGGGCGGATTCGTTCCTGCTCGGTGACCCAGCCCCAAAAGCTGAGCAGTAAAGCGTCACTCTCTGCTGAAAATAGACAGGTAGGCTAAATAATAGAGTCAGACACCACAGAAAGAGAGCTGGAAAACAATCTGATTAAGTGCTGAAAATAACACTGCAGTCTGCCAGACGGCCGATGATACCGGTGTGCACGCTCACGCACACACACACACACACACACACACACACAAACACACACACACACACACACACACAAACACAAAGCCTCCATGTTTTTTCGATCACTCCGTCCATTTTCTACAAGCTGTTCTGCATTTATATTGTTTCTGCTGCCTGAATGATCTTTAGGGGAGTTTGGTTTCAGCTCTGAGGTTTCTACCAGAAATGTGTTTTTTTCTGTGTGCGTGTGCACGTGTGTTATATATAAAAAAGAAATGCACTGTAAATTATAACTTTTACATAAATAGAGAAAACACAGTGCACTGACGTTCAAAAGATGTAGAGAGGCTCTACATAAAGATAGGAATGAAATCATCACGTACATTTATACTCAAACATTAAACTCTGTCTGAGTTTATAACGTCTACATGAAGCACAGTTTTTTTTATTTGGTGTCTTTTCGATGCAGTGAGAGCCTTCTGGCATACGTTCAGACAGGAACAGTAAGTCATTGGTAGCATCCAGATCGGCTGATGATCGGCTGACCTACCTGAGTGCTGACCATACACATTGGCTATCATAACCAAGGTTAGGTGTAAACAGTAGTTCTTTAAATGAACATGTAACGTGATAGCCTCAAACGCCCATATACAGTATATCACATTGTTATCTGTGTTATCTGTGGGTGGTGTGCTTGTCCACACATTTCTTCATTTGCCTGTTAATGTCAGTGCAGACAGACTAAACACAGTGTTAACACAGTCTGTGTGCAGCAGTCTGTAGTCCGCTTACGGTCAAGCAAACAAAAAGGCGCGTTGTGCTGGTTCATGACAATGTATTGCCTGCACTCGAAATATGACTGTAGGTGGGGACCAGCGACTGGCATTCTGTGGCAAACATTGCCATGACATAGTTAGACCTCTGGTTGATACAAGATTTAGAACGACATAGACACAAGCTTTTTTACATTGTTAGTGATATATATCCTCATATCGCCCAGTCCTACTATCTAATCCGCTGCTGCTTTCTGCTAACGCGGCTGTTGCTAACTGCTACTGCTTAACGTTTACACGACGACTTCTGTAGACTGCTCTGCTGCAGTCGACAGCTGGTGATGTCTGCTACCACTGCTGCTGCCTGCTAGTGCTAACTGCTACTGCTTCTTACTGCTACTGCTGAACTATAGAGACAAATAGCAGGGCCTCGTTAGTTTCTGTTGTACAAATGAAAAAGTAAAATCCAATACAACTTAACTTTAGCTCACACTGCAAGGCTTTATACCAGACAAAATCTCTTTGGCTCATTTTTCTGATGAATATTCTCCGTATGCCCCTCTCCCTCTCCCTCTCCCTCTCCCGCTCCCTCTCCCTCTCCCTCACTCTCTTTTTTAACCTCTATTTATGCAGAAGAGGACTGCTGAGCTCATTCACTCGCTTCAGCTTCACTCTGCTTCACATTCATAGTGCCTCTCCCCCTCACTCTCTCTCTTTCTCTGCACTCAATTTCAGGGCTCATTTCAGCCAGCTGCCGTTAAAAACGTCTGTGCTACACACACACACACACACGCACACACACACACACACACACACACACACACACACACACACACACACACACACACACACACACACACACACACACACACACACTTCTCTCTGCCCTCTAGTTTTAAATTCCTTTAAAATGGATACTTATTCCTGTAAATCTCCACCACTGGGGCTGTGGGTGTCTGAGTAAAATCTCAAGAATCTTGAGTGTGTATGGGTGTGTGTGCACAGTGAGTGTGTGTGCACAGTGAGTGTGTGTGCACAGTGGGTGTGCGTGCACAGTTTGACTGAACTGACCTGAAGTTGGAAACTGACTTTAATGGATGAAAGTTGAATAAAGGCACGTAGAAGAAACATATACTAGAGGTTAAGTAGAATACACAGCACTTTAATGAGATAACATCTTCTTTTGACATTTCATCATTGTTGTCTAAAAGCTACTAAAACACATGAGTGAAGCTAACTGTTGCCCTGTGTTACATGCTCCTACATTACCATGAGCCCACACGTTACAATGTATTTTCACTCACTAGATCATCAAATGTGAATAAACCCTCCGCTGAAAAGAAAAACACCAGTGCCCAGCTGTTTTAGGCGATTAGTTACCCTTTATGAACAATAAAGCAATATATTTGTGGAGATTTTTAAGGATTGATATCTGCGTAGGGAAGTCAATGTATTAAGAGGACAATCCAGCAACCTCTGCTTCTGACACTATGGGATGCATTAAACCTGCATTCTCTCTACTGACTCCTCGGGATGCAAAAAGCAGTCTGGTTGTATGGAAGTCTATGAGAAAATGACCCTACTTCTTATTTGATTTATTACCTCAGTAAACATTGTAAACATGAGTTTATTTCTCTTCAATACAGCATGATGTTCATTTCATAAATGATGGTCCATTTAGAGTTAAATAGACAGTAAAGCAGATTATGCTTTAGGGCGGGCTTACTGTGATTGACAGGTCGCTACCACAGCGTTGGGTAGACTGGGAGTTGTCTATGCTGTATATGTTGGACTGTTCCTTCACCGTACCGAAGGCACTGTGAGGCATTGGGTGTGTAAGTGTCGTCTAATGTGTTGTGAAAGCTCTGTGTGTGCCTGTGAATGGAAACTGCCCATGACAGTGTGTGTGTGTGTGTGTGTGTGTCTTTCTACCTTTGTAATGATTCACTTTGAAAGCTGAGAGTGTGTGTATGTACATTGGCTGAACCTGGTGTGTGTTTCCAGTAAAAGCTCTGTGTTACAGTCAGTAATTCCAGGTGTTTTTAGTGCAATGTGGCATTTTCTGTGTCTGAAGCCTTGAAGGCTTTTTACTGTGAAAGCAGGAAACACAGCTCACACACCGAACTCTGAGACCCTCATCACTGCCAAAAAAGCCAAGCCCACACCGCGGTCACCTCGGAGGGCTGAGCGAACAGCATGATCAGCCTGAGATAATCACTGCTTCTTCCAGTGTAGACCACCGTGATACACCTTAATACGCTCCAGAGTGCTGTTAGCGTTCATCACAACATAATACACCAAAGGTCCAAAATACCAGTCTGAAAAAGCCAAATTTAGTGCATCGTCAGCAAAGAAAGGAAACTGTCTCCGAAGATATACATCTATATACAATTTAGATGCAGCAAGGTCTCAAATTGGTCTCAAATTATTCATACTGAAAAAAAATTAAATTCCAATGTATTGTTTTCCTACAATTTCAGCCTGTGAGAACTAAAGTGTGAATTGTAATGCAAAAAAATGTTTTAACAGGCTAAAGTGTAAATATCCTTATTTAAAGCAACACAAAACACCACCGTTGCCAGTGAACATAAGAAATACAAAATGATGTTTACTTCAAAATGCAGCTGGCATAACCATTCCTTAAAATATAAAAACAGATCAATAAAGTTGGACATATAACGTCTCAGTAGTCTTTGTCTTATATCTAACTAACAGCCCCTGCTTTAAATAGACCTCAACGCAATACCTCTCTTAAATTGGAGTAATTGGAGTTTTATCAATTTCCCCCAATTTATAAGTGGCTAAAACTATTTCTTGCCATTGTGTGAGTTTGCATTTGCAGCACTTTGCACATACTTCATTTTCTGAGCTGATGGGTAGTGGGTTGTCCTACTGCTGGATGTGTCGTGGTCCTGGTTCAGGACTCAGCATCGTCCATCACGGGTCACTGTCAGGTGTTATCACACACAGCGGTCATCTCATCGAAAGGTCAACGTTTTAACTGACTGCATTTGAATGTAGCGGCGAGCAGATCAGAGGTAACACTGCTAAGTGTCTCCACTGGTCATATGTCCCACGTGAGCTGACCTCAGAGACTAATGCTGGGGAAACCGCTATGTTCTTGTCTTTCACAATGGTCCCATAGTAATCATCATGATTATATGACCAGTAGTAGTGCAGAAAGAGTGAATACATGTATTAATACTAAATGATATGAAGGATTTTTGCTGCTTGGTGTCCCGGAGCGTAACGTGGAAACAGATTCATGGTGCTTTATCTCACTTCCTCATGTGTTTTTTTTTTTGCCTCAGATTCTCCCTATCTCCGCTTTCTACCAGATGTAAAGCCTTCTCCTCTTATCTCACTCTACATTTCAATACCTCATGTTTTGAAACCACAAAATCATAGACTGACAGCGTAAGATAAAATTAAATGAATCATAGCAGGAAGTTTGAGTTTCTTGTGGATTTTGACAAACTTTTACAGGAAAGTTAAGTGTGTCTGGTGACACGGAGACTATTTTGCGTTCTGTTATTGAGAAGAATGGAATGTACCATGTGTGTGTTTGTCACCAGGGGTTGCAAACTGGACTTGAAGATGGATTTTCATAGAATAATGTGAGCATCTTTTGTGTGGAACGGACAGAAAAAGCAGCTTAATTCCTCCCATACTCTTTAGATCTATTGTTTGTAGCATTGTGGTTCCCTGGATAGTTACTGGACAAAGAGCGGTGGAATGGAAAAAGCGAGCCAAAATTGTGTCCCTGAAAAAACAATTTCTTTATATTTTTTTGACTGAATGCATCCATCTCTTTGCTTGAGCACCACTATAAATATGCATGTAAAGGAGCAGGTGCCGCTGTCATCTAGGAATGATCCACTGCAGAGTTCGTGGTGAGACAAAATCATTGACTGAATTTTTTTAAGAATGACGGAAAAATCTGAAGGCCAACCGTCATTTGGATGGACTGGAGACCTTGGGGCGCGTGCAGCTGGTGCAGAAGGAACACATGCATGCGGGATCCCCCCCCCCCCTGTTAAAGGTTGAAAAGTGCTTGCAGGGTCGAGAAATCCCACGTTTAGAGAGTCTGGTGAGTCCCGTCTCCACGTGGCAGCAGAACAAAACTGAAACGGCCAAGAGAAGCAAAGATGGAAAAACTATTCATCCGCATCGTGTGCGTTGACGCGAAAAGTGACCGCACGGCCGGTGTGGAGTCTCTGTTCATCTTTCCTTTTCTGTGCCCTTATAAATGCATAATCTACAAGTTTGTTCTGTGTCACAAAAAATTCTGCTTCAATATTATCAATGTTTAGCCTGCTTACTCTCCCACTTGCTGCTGCACACACACACACACACACACACACACACACACACACACACACACACACACACACACACACACACACACACACACACACACACACACACACACAAAGGGGACAGACATTCAATGCTTCTAACGCAGCCACTGATCCCCTGCCCGCATTAAATGATCTGCAGTCATCCAGGAATTATCCATTGCCCCGTGTAAACCAACGAGCATGCATGAACGAGCAGTCCGCTGCGCTCGTCCAGAACTGATCAACTGTCCTGTACAAATGAGCACAAATTGCAGCTGTCGGGGAGCAATGCGATGACTTGTATAAAAAAGTAGAAAAAGCATTTCCTGCTGAAAATGCGTTGGAATGCTGAAAGCTGAAATTAATTGTGAAAAAATTGCTGAAAATTAAGAAATGGGAGACAATCTGTCTGAAAAATGTTGAAGCCCGAAAGCATTTAAACTGCACTGATGTAAAACCTTCTCGTTGAAATGTCTAACTATGGTGTCTGTAGCTGAAAGTATGAGGAAGAAGAAGGCTTTGAAAGTTGAAGTATAACAGGATTTGAAGATTTTCTCCATAGAGATCCCATTCAAAAGAAAATTGCAAAAAGCTTAATTCAAAAAGTTTAAAGATTACAAATATGAAAAGTCAAAGCACCCCTCTCCTGAAAGAGCTGAACATTTTGATATTTGAACAATTGCTGTAGCTTAAACAAATTTCAGAAGTAGTGATATTTGTAGTAATAGTAGTAGAAGTTGTAGTTGAAGTAGAAGTATTATTAGTAGTAGAAGTATTAGTAGCATTAGAATAAGTAGTAGTAGTAGCAGTAGTGATATTTGTAATAGTAGTAGTAGAAGTCGTAGTTGTAGTAGAAGTATCATTAGTAGTAGAAGTATTAGTATTTAGAAGAAGTAGCAGCCTAGTATCAGTAGTAGTAGTAATAGCTGTAGTAGTGGTCGTAGTATTTAATATTACAGTAGTAGTAGTAGTAGTAAAAGTAATGTCAGTATTTGAAGTAGTAGTAGTAGTACTAGTAGCAGTCGTTATAATAGCTGTAGTAGTATTAGTACTGGTAGTAGCATGAATAGCAGTAGTAGCAGTTGTAGTATAAGTAATAGTAGTAGTGGTAGTAATAGCAGTAGTGGTAGTAATAATATTGATGGTAGCAGTAATAGCACTAGTAATAGTAGCAACAGCAAAAGTTGTAGTAGAAGTAGTAGCAGCAGTAGTAGTAGTAGTAATACTCGAAATATTAGCAGCAGTAGTAGTTGTCGCAGTATTTGTAAGAGCATTCATAATTTCAACAAAAAAGCCTAATTTTGAGCTTAATGTTTTCATACAGTTAATCCATGGGGCTTTTATTTGGAAAGGGTGGGGCTGGGTGGGGGAGTGAGGGGAGAGGAGACATAATCATAATGTTTGACACACATAAACAGAGGTTATTAAATGACAGGCTTCATCACAAGCAGTTCAGTTAGAATTCACTCTCTGGGTCTTTTATTTTGAAATGGGGTGTGGGGTGTGGGGGAGAAGGGGAGAGGAGACAGAATCATAATGTTGGATAAACACAAACCGGTTATTAAATGACAGGCTCATCACAAGCATTTCAGTTAGGATTCATTCTGTGGGGCTTTTATTTTTTAAATGGCGTGTGTGTGTGTGTGGGGGGGGGGGGTGGAGGAGGGTGGAAAGACCTCTAAAGATCCCTAAGACCTGAAAGACTGTATGAGAGAGAGACACACAGAGAGAGAGAGAGAGAAGAAAGAATGAGTGAGAGAGAGAGCGAGAAGAAAGAATGAGTGAGTGAGTGAGTGAGTGAGAGAGAAAGAGAGCGAGAAGAAAGAATGAGTGAGAGAGAGCGAGAAGAAAGAATGAGTGAGTGAGTGAGTGAGTGAGAGAGAGAGAGCAAGAGAGAGAGAGAAGAATGAGTGAGTGAGAGAGAGAGAGAGAGAGAGAGAGAGAGAGAAGAAATAATTAGTGAGAGAGAGAGAGAAGAAAGAATTAGTGAGAGAGAGAGAGAGCGAGAAGAAAGAATGAGTGAGAGAGAGAGAGAAGAAAGAATTAGTGAGAGAGAGAGAGAGAAGAAAGAATGAGTGAGTGAGAGAGAGAGAGAAGAAAGAATGAGTGAGTGAGAGAGAGAGAGAGAGAGAGAGAGAAGAAATAATTCATGAGAGAGAGAGAGAGAGAGAGAGAAGAAAGAATTCGTGAGACAGAGATAGAGAGACAAGAAAGAATTTGTGAGAGAGAGAAGAAAGAATGAGTGAGAGAGAGAGAGAAGAAAGAATGAGTGAGAGAGAGAGAAGAAAGAATTCATGAGAGAGAGAGAGAGAGAGAGAGAAGAAAGAATGAGTGAGAGAGAGAGAGGTTTAATATATCTTTATTTGTTTGTGTTAAGTTCCATTTACAGAGTTCCACTGTTACTCAAGACAAACCGAATTATTTTCTGAACAACACGATACGGTATCATTTAAAACGGTTCAACAAATACGGTCCAACAAACATGAACGTGTCTTTAATTGTCTGTAGGCTGAGATCTGACTCTCACTTAACGCCCACTTTGTCCAGTTCTTTGTTCACTTTGTGAACTATTTTCTTTAGTCTGTATCCTTCCTGCTTCGTGAGACCTCCTCTGTCCTTGCTCCTCATGTGAGATCTGGCAGAGCTGGAGAGCTGCTCCTTGTCAGAGAGGTAGTCCTCCACTCTGACTTTTCTCACGTTCTTACTCCTCCTCAGAAACTCCTTGATCTCCTCCACGCTGTAGCCTCCAGAGCCCCGAGAGCTGCCAGCACCGTGTTTAGAGGGCTCACTGTTTACAGCAGAGTTCTCCTCCTGACTGGACTCAGAGTCCTCCCAACCGGACTCAGGGTCCTCTTCCGGCCTGGACTCACACTTGGCTGCTCCTCCACTTTCTGTAGTTGCCACTTTCTTGGCCTGTGAGCTTCCTCTGTCTCTTCTCTGTTTCCTCTTCAGCTGAGGGGCCTTGAGCTGCTCCTCGACTGCTTCCATGGCCACCTCCCTACCTGCCTCCACCTGTCCTCCAGTACTCTCCCTCACCTGCTGTACCCCACCTGTCACCTCTACTCTCACCTCCTGAGCCCCACCCGTCTCCTCCACCCTCACCTCCTGCGCCCCACCCGTCACCTCCACTCTCACGTCCTGAGCCCCACCCGCCTCTTCCACTCTCACCTCCTGCACCCCACCCGTCACCTCCACCCTCACCTCCTGAGCCCCACCTGTCACCTCCACTCTCACCTCCTGAGCCCCACCCGCCTCCTCCACTCTCGCCTCCTGGGTCCCACCTGTCTCCTCCACTCTCACCACCTGAGCCCCACCCGTCTCCTCCACCCTCACCTCCTGCGCCCCACCCGTCACCTCCACTCTCACGTCCTGAGCCCCACCCGCCTCTTCCACTCTCACCTCCTGCGCCCCACCCGTCTCCTCCACCCTCACCTCCTGCACCCCACCCGTCTCCTCCACCCTCACCTCCTGCACCCCACCCGTCACCTCCACCCTCACCTCCTGCGCCCCACCCGTCACCTCCACTCTCACGTCCTGAGCCCCACCCGCCTCTTCCACTCTCACCTCCTGCGCCCCACCCGTCTCCTCCACCCTCACCTCCTGCACCCCACCCGTCACCTCCACCCTCACCTCCTGAGCCCCACCTGTCACCTCCACTCTCACCTCCTGAGCCCCACCCGCCTCCTCCACTCTCGCCTCCTGGGTCCCACCTGTCTCCTCCACTCTCACGTCCTGAGCCCCACCCGCCTCTTCCACTCTCACCTCCTGCGCCCCACCCGTCTCCTCCACCCTCACCTCCTGCACCCCACCCGTCACCTCCACCCTCACCTCCTGAGCCCCACCTGTCACCTCCACTCTCACCACCTGAGCCCCACCCGTCTCCTCCACCCTCGCCTCCTGTGCTCCACTTGTTCCCTCTTGTCCATCCTGCTTGTCCCCTCTGTCCTCAGCACCTCTCTGGTTCTGGTCTTTGTTCGAGCCGTGTTCCCCAGGACAAGCTCTGCTCAGATGTCCTTCTCTCCCACAGCTGTAACATTTAAAATCGTTCGTCTTTGCAAAGATGACGTAGTCAAAGTCGTCCACAGTGATCTTGAAGCTGAGGTTGACCACTCTGCTCCTGTTGCTGGGGATCATGAAGACATGTCTCCTGTGAGACACCACGTGCTGCAACAGCGGAGACTGAAATCCAGAGGACACCCTCCTAACCGTAGACACCACCTTCCCATGGTTGGACAGCTCTTTGACGATGGCAGCGCCCGTTATGAATGGCGGCACGTTGGACACAGTGACTTTCACCTCCGGTGAGGCGAGAGCATACGTGGGCAGGAAGTGCTCACCGATGGAGATCCCGTTTATCAACACCACTTCCTCAAGTTCTATACTGTCCAGAAAGATGACCACAGCGCTGTTCATCCGCGCTACGGACTTCACGTGGCTGTGGCCGACAATCTCACCCACTGCCAGGCTGATCTCCTCCACCGAATACCCGAACAGCGGCGGGATCTTCACACCGTGTTCCCTGGTTAGCTCCGTCAGGCGCATGCTAGCGTTTAGCACGCCGACAGCCCTGCTGCCCGGCTGCACTCCGCTCAAAAAGACCCAAAAAAACTGATAAAAGTACGCAAAAAAAAAACCCCCTGAACCCTGCACACCCCCCTACACTATCATACCCAACATTAGCCAGTGAAGAAAAATGTAGAAAAATCGTTAATTATCGCTCTCAAAACTCCGCTCCTGCAGCTCCGCACACCTCCTTCCACTCAGAGAGAGAGAGAGAGAGAGAGAGAGCAAGAGAGGGGAAAGAATGAGTGAGAGAGAGAGAGAGAAGAAAGAATGAGTGAGAGCGAGAGAGAGAGGGGAAAGTGAGAGAGAGAGAGAGAGAGAGAGAGAGAGAGAGAAGAAAGAATGAGTGAGAGAGAGAGAAGAAAGAATGAGTGAGAGAGAGAAGAAAGAATGAGTGAGAGAGAGAGAGAGAGAGCGGAAAGAATGAGTGAGAGAGAGAGAAGAAAGAATGAGTGAGAGAGAGAGAGAAGAAAGAATGAGTGAGAGAGAGAGAGAAGAAAGAATGAGTGAGTGAGTGAGAGAGAGAGAAGAAATAAAGAATGAGTGAGTGAGTGAGAGAGAGAGAGACACCTCTAAAGATCCCTAAGACCTGAATGACTGACACAGAGAGAGAGAGAGAGAGAGAGAGAGAGAGGAGTGTATGTGCGGGTGTGTGTGAGTCTGTGTGTTTATCAACATCACTAATTGGCTCAATCGGAAACACCTGTGTGCCTGAAGCCATTTGAAAATATTCTCCATAGAGATCCTATTGAAAATAAAAAGCTTAATAATTCAAAAAGTTTAAAGGTTAGAAATATGAAAAGTCATAGCACCCCTCTGGTGAAAGAGCTGAACATTTTAATAGTTGAACGGTTTCTGTAGCTTAAAAAATGAAGGAGGAGAAGAGGGGCACGGAAGAAATAGAAGAAGTTGAATAAAGAAACAGGATAACAATAGTTGGAATGCTTAACAGCATTCCAACAATAAAGAAACAGGATAACAATAGTTGGAATGCTTAACAGCATTCCAACAATGAGCTCGAGCTGCAGTCGTGCAGCAATGATCCACTACCTCGTAGAAACCAGCAGAAGCTGGAGGTGTCCAGAAATTATCCATTGCTGTATAAATCAGATAAAGCTACAGTCATCCAGGATCCCCCCCCCCCCCCCCCCCCCCGCCCCCGCTCTGTCTAAATGAGCACAAGATGCAGCCGTCCAGGGATTACCCACTGCCCTGAGTTTACAAGCCACGAGCTGCAGGTGTCCAGGAATTATCCACAGCCCCGGGACAAATGAGCAGGGGCTGTGATGGATGAACCTCCAGAGCTGCAGAGAGCAACTGAACTCCGTCGAATTTGAAAACAGAGCCAGTGAAACAATAATTTGTCTTTTAACATTTGTTGGAACTCTGCACTCTTTGAACAGCGGGATTCGTTCAATACGTGAAGAGGACATACAGACACACACACACACACACACACACACACACACACACACACACACACACACACACACACTTCCTTTTTCTTCCTCCTGCTGAGTGATGATGAAGGGGCTGATGGGAAGGTGTTTCATCATAAAGGGATCAATGTTGGAAGTGACAACACACACCCATACGCTCTCACACACACTCACCCCCCCACACACACACAGCGGGGTGGCAGGTTTAGGTGTAGGCGGCGAGGTACAAACTCCAACCTCTAACCAATCGATAGGCGAGGACGAGCACACACACACAGTATATGGATGACCTTCCACTTCCTCAGATCAATAGAGGCCGACGTCGCAAAAATTGCTGGGAGAGGAGATAAATATTTTCCTCCCGCCTTCTGTCTCTCCCTCTCACTTCGTCGTGGGTTTGTATGCAGAGCGAGAGAGATTTTTATGGCAGAGAGGGGAAGATTGATCTGATGGGAGATTATGATTATGAGAAGAAACTTGGGGGGTGGAAGCCAAACTAAAGCAGTGAACCAAAACAGACCGCCAACATCATATGAATAACGTTAGTGACATTCGATGACTTCTCAGGACGCCGCTTGAAACAACATGAGGCATATTACTACGTTGCATATTGTGGAGCTGAAATCTTCTACCAATTTGATTTTGGTTCAGCTTTGCTGACATTCTATGCATTTGTATTTGTCCTCACCCGACATATAAGCTGCCAGAAAATAATGACAGAGCCTCTAAAACAACAACATTTACCAATCCAGTGAGAATCACTCAGAACATTCCAAAAGAACACTTCAAGGTAGAAAAAATACTGTTTCACTTCATATAAAGCCAATGGGACGAATTAAACAATAATACAGTAAAAATGTATTTCTCATTGACAGTCTATGCATGCCAGTGTAAATCACTGACAGTGTTGATATTATTAAATAAAACATGCCGCTGTATGATTCCAGAGGACTGCATTCGTTAACGTGAGCAGTGGAATCATAAAATATGCTGGTGGCCCCACAAACTTCTCAGCAAGAAAGTATGGGCTGACGGTGACAACCGTAAAAGAAAAAGAAGAAGACAAAAAAAAACCACGTCCATCTTCCAACTCAACCTCAACATAACTGCACACCTGTAGAGTTTTCTGCATCTCTCACAGTTGTGATGCTGACACGGACAGAAATATAAACACCATGCAAAATACTCAAAAGTTCTTCTCAGGTACTTCCTGCTACAGGAGGTGTCTCCAGGACCTGGTCTCATGATCTATGATGCTGGACCATATATATACATTGGACTTAGTCTATTATATTCTATATCCATGTGTATATATAGATAGAAAGATATACTTTAGTATGAATCTCAAAGGCTGGTGCAACACTCTGTTCCCCCCCCCCCCATCTCTCTCTCCATATCAAACAGGTGTTATTGAGCAGGATTTTATTAAATGCATCCTCTTCAGGTGCTTTGAAGATGTATCTGGGCGTCACTGACAATCGTCACTGACAATTGAAATGAAATTGAAATGACACCCGGCAGACAGCGCGATGCTGCCGTGTTTTGATTTGTTTTGTTGTTTTGGAGGCGTGGGAGAGAGTCAGACCGGGACCTGTCGGTCACTCAAAACCTGTCTGTCAGGAGGAGGAGGGACATGGAGAGCCGCAGAAAGAGGGCAGGTGGCACCTTGTATGGCAGCCCCTGTCATCAGTGTATGAATGGGTGTGAATGGGTGAATGACGACATGTAGTGTTAAAGCGCTTTGTGTGGTCAGAAGGCTAGAAAAGCGCTGTACAACTCCAGTCCATTTACCATTTATCAACTTTAGCAGCGTGCTGTGTTCAGCAAAGAAAAGCTGTCACAATCTTTGGTGCACTTCCTGCTCGGAATTTAGCTACTGTTATTGTTTACACACTGCTTATGAAAGCTAAATTGTAGGGTCTATTATACAAGAGCTAAATATGTCTTCATACAGCGCTTTGTTTGTTTGACCCCTCGGTCAAGCGCAACCTCCTCCCTACGCGGACTCTTTAAACTAAATCACCGGCCGTGGCTCAGGATTACATACAAATTGATTACATGTGTTATACACAAATAATGTGTAACTCTTTCGTCGGTAAAGCCATGAACAGTGAGAACAACAGTGAGCCGTGCGGTCAGAGGCTGGCTTCCGATTACAGGGGTCATTTTATCCAATACAAGCATTGAGCATGAATGCAGCATCATAGCAGACTCATCCATCAGTCTGGACGCTCACAGGAAGAGAAACAACACTTGCTTTCTTACATTCTAGAGAATTATCTCTTTTTGTTTTCTGATCATGGGATCATAAAATATTTTCATCAAATCACTCAATAAATGTAATAACAGGAGAGGGATCATAGTGTGTTTTGGTATAATAAAAAGAGTACACACACACACACACACACACACACACTGGTCTTCTTTTCTGTGCTCTCAGGCAAACACTTAATATGTATCTTTACCTGTCACACACATCATCATCATCATCAGGTCCTCACAGGATAGAGGATGGGAGATGAGAGGAGGCTGCCGTCACCATGGCAACAGACAGAGTCCCAAACCCCCACCCTTCTCACACACACACACACACACGCACACACACATTCCTGTTGTAAAGCGGGGATAGAGTAAAGTGTGTGTGTGTGTGTGTGTGTGTGTGTGTGTATAGAGAGAGTGGAGGTGACGGAGTAAAGCATTTCTCTGTGTGTGAGAGATAAGGTGTGTGTGTGTGTGTGTGTGTGTGTGTGTGTGTGTGTGTGTGTGTGTGTAAGGTCAGACGCTTACTCTGGAATACAAATCTGTCATGGCTGACACACTTCCTCCTCTCTCTTTTACTCGCCCTGCCCTTCGCTTGACCCTCCCGTCGCTTACTCTCTTGTTTTTCCTCTCCGTCTCGCTCTCCCTCCATCTTTTCCACAGAGTTGTGTCGGGGTGATTTCATTTTGTCATCTCTTATTCTCGGCCCTTTTCATCGTTCTCTGTTCTTCCTCCTCCTCATCTGTTCTTTCAGTCTCTCCTTCTCCATCCATCCTGATCCTCCCTCTACCTCTTCTCCTCCAGATTCCTTAAAACAATCTAGGATGTCTCTCTCTCTCTCTCTCTCTCTCTCTCTCTCTCTCTCTCTCTCTCTCTCTCTCTCTCTCTCTCTTCTCTCTGTGGACGTCAACTTCCATCAGGGGTGTTCGAACATAAGAAGAGAGCATGAAAAGAATAAAATAAAGATACGATTTTAAAAACACAACGGAAATGCTTAATTTAACAGGAGAGGAAAAGAAAGCGAGACAAAAAGAGAAATGAATATGTTTTAATTAATTTGTATTCTTATGTCTCACCATACATTGTTTTCCTCAGTGAGTTAGCTGTGGGCTACATCTTGGGCCCCTCTGTGTTTATCAGCCTGTATTTGTCATTTCTTTGGCATATTGGAACCATTACAAGTATGTCAAATATCCTCCTGGAAAGATGTTGAAACTGAGCATCAATAAAGAAGAATACAGTGGTCATGCAGGCTCTTGGTCATACAGATGGAAACATTATTAACCATAACATGATAATGCCGCCATGATAACGGAACGCACAATAACTAATTTCATTTTCAACTTCATCATAGTTCCACTCAATCTATCTTCCGCGAAAGGTCAAGAAGGAAATGTCTGAGTCCAACAGAAGTCCAAGTAAATCATAATGACTATATCATATTAGCAATTATATTGCTTTGTGAATCAGACAATGAGAAGGTTAAATGACATGACCGGTTCACGGCAAAAAGACGAGAGAGATAAATGAAACAAAGACAGGACAAGTGAGGACAGAGTGTCGGAGAGTAAAGACACTCGATCGGGACACTGAGGGCCAACAGAAACAAATCAAAGACACACTGCTACAAACCTGGCTGAGCTACCCGAGGAAGAAGGAAAGTAGAAAGGAAGGAGGGAAGGAAACAAGGAAACAAGAAAAATAATACAAATAAGGAAAGAAAGAAGGGGTAAGATATGATTAAAGAAAAAAAGAAACCAATTCCCAAACAACCGAATGACCAAGTGACCAGAGATGTGAACAAGACAGGAAGTAATACAGGGGGAGGGAGGGAGACAGACAGACAGACAGACAGACAGACAGACAGACAGATAGATAGATAGATAGATAGATAGATAGATAGATAGATAGATAGATAGATAGATAGATAGATAGATAGATAGACAGATAGACAGATAGACAGATGTGTGTGTGTGTGTCCTGACCTTCAAGCAGCCTTATACATTTGCAATTCAGACCTTTACACACACACACACACACACACCCGGTATTCATCCACCTGGCTAATTTTTTTGTGACCGATGAAAGTAAAGAGAAGAAAGGAGCAGAGGGATGGGACGGAGGGGGGGGGGGGGCGGAGACATGAAGAGAAGGTGAAGGACACAATGAGACCACAGACTGACATCAGATCAGTGGTCTAAGGGTTTAAATCCTGATCCAGCTTTCAGATCAGATCCAGACCAGGATTTAACTGAAACCGCACTGCAGCGGGGGCAAGAGAGGACTGAGGAGACTGTAAAACAGAGAGAGAGAGGCCAGAGAAAAGGGGGTAATGTCTTTTGTTCAGGTATTCACATACACACCATCAACCTCTCTCTACCTCTCTGTCTCTATCACACCAGACCACACACACCGCTTTATTATAGACTGGATTGAAATGATTGGTTTCAGTATTCTTAAAGTTACTGTGAGGAACTCTCAACTGGTTATGGAACGGTCTCAATTTAACAGACCATGAGAGAGAAGATTGGCTCTTTCTATATAGCTATACTCGTTGTTTGTCATCGGTGCCACCGGGTTCGGATTCTGCACATAATCAGACAAAACCAGAAACTCCTTCAGCTCAGACTCCAGCGTGGCCTCCGCCAGAGACCAGCCAATCACAGACACCCAGGAGAGCTCTGTGGAGAAGCTGCTCCTCCTCCTCCAGGAGCCAGGAGCATGAGCTTCTCCTCGCCGCTCGGCCAGTCTCTGCTGCGAGCCACGCCACTCGAGACCGAGGCCATATTGCCGGGGCCCCGCTGGAGAGAAGGGAGGCCCAGAAAACACCAGAACCCGGACCAAGTGAAATAAAGCTCAAACACTGAAGGTGCAAATGCAGATCAGTGATCATGTTTTGCTCTAATCAGCAGTGAACTGATGTATCCGTCCTGTCTACGGCCATTTTCAGTCGTCACAGAAGCTTGTGTGGCCTCTGAGCGGTTATCTTAACATCTGTCATGTCGATTGAATAAATATATGACGCTATCATTCGTTGAATTGACTACAACAGCCTGTTCTGCTGAGCTGGCTGTTTGGTAAGTGATGGATTACGTTACCAGCAACAAAGGAGAAAACCTGAACAAAGAACAAAATCGATGTGAGATGTTAAGAGGTGAGCGTCACCAACTGCATGTGTTCTGCGTTAATGAAACCAATCTACACTGATGCCACACTGTGTGTACGTGTGTGTGTGTGTGTGTGTGTGTGTGTGTGTGTGTGTGTGTGTGTGTGTGTACGTGTGTGTTTGTGCTGGCATTTGACCTGAGTGAATGATACATTTGTGTAAATGTATGTTGGAGAGATTTTAAGTATGCAAGTATAATTGTGTGTGTGTGTGTTGTGTGTATGTGTGTGTGTGGGGGGGGGAGAGAGGCATTTTCTGTCTGAGTGTGTGTGAAGAGTCACTTCAAGTATCAAGAGGCCTGGCATCATCAAGGGTAACAAGGTGGTATGCTGACAATCTCACACACACACACACACACACACACACACACACACACACACACCCCGCTGTGATTTCTCGTGGGAATATCTGATTGGCCGGTGCTAGCCTGCTGGGATGCTCGGTTCCCGTGGCGATAGTAACCAAGCGATAACACCAACCATCTGACCCTCTTAATGTCTCTGCGTGTGTGTTGCCATCTGTGCCACCGGCTCAGGGGAGTAGGCAACACACTGAACAGTGATTACAGGGGAGACAGAGAGAGAGAAAGAAAGAAAGGAGAAATATAAAGAAAGGGGAGAGAATGAAAGAAAGGAGAGAAAGAAAGAGAGATAGAGAAAGAAATGGGAGAGAAAGAAAGAAAGAGAAAAAGAGAGAGAGAGAGAGAGAGAGAGAAAGACAGGAGAGACAAAAGAGAAGGAGCGAAAGAAAGACCAGGTTTGATTAAAATGCTGGTTAGTGAGTTAGGTGGTTGGTTAGTGAGTTAGGTGGTTGGTTAGTGAGTTAGGTGGTTGGTCAGTTACTTGTTTTAGCTTAGACACATGATTGTCAGCCAGGTAGATAAATAGTATGTCATGTATCCAAAGAGTTGCTCTTTTGAACAGAAACACTGTTTTCACTTTCTGAATCACTCATTGTGATTGGCTCATCTTCGTCATGTTTCACAATAAAAGCATATCAGAGAGGGGAAGAGATTCCGCCCCCTCAAACTGCTGGGAGGCTCTTAATGTGAAAGAGGTGAAGGAAGTGGTGACTTTGCACCGACAGAAAACAGCAACAACGATATTATTGTCTACGGATATCACTGAATATGAATCATGGGTTTCACATGAACAAGGTCCTCCAGGATCACAACCATGATCATATACAGTGTGAATAGAACTGCAATCAATGTCTCTTGCCCTTTTTTTACCTTCGCACACACACACACACACACACACACAGCTGTTGGTCCATTTAGATGCAGAGTGATTCTATCGCGCTGACTCAGATGTTCCGCAAACTGGCTGAGCACGTCTGTGTGTGTGTGTGTGTGTGTGTGTGTCTGTGTGTCAGATGGTGGTAACTGCTGCTGGCAGACCACATGACTAACTGAATTGTAACCCAAACACAAACAACAACACAACAAACAAACAGCCAAATCCAGACTCCGGCTGTTCTCTCAGCTGTGACTCAGTCGGACTGAAACATCAGAACGGAGAACTTCCTCCTCGGTGAATCACGGCTCGATGGTAGAGCTCAAGCACATTTTGTGATGTCATTCAAGTATGGAAGCACATGACACAATGTCGACCTGTCCTCATTTGTCCTTTGTCACTTTGTCTGCTCAGACATGGTCCTTGTTATGATCTACTTTGATTAGGACTAATGCCAGAACTCATATGTACGACTCCTGATTCATGTAAGTATGACTTTCCTAATGTAAGGGCACACAGTCCCTCTCTGTAATCACTGGGAGTGTGTGGTGGTGTCTGTATCTGCAGAGAGCCTGCTTTCTTCTTCTTCGTCCTTTTCTCTTTTCTCTTTTATTCAGCCGTGTTCGACCAGGTGCCCGTTAATTGGCACGCATGCCAAGAGGAAGTTAAGAAAATGGCAAGACAAGCGCAGACGAAAAAGGCTAACAGCAACAAGTGGCGAAACTCAGAGCGGGCAAAGCTCGTTCCAAAGTAGATCTGGGGTTGTGTTCTCACACAAATCAAATCCTACTTGTGCCTTTAACTTGTGATTATTATCACTTTGTTGACTCGTAATCATTACCTCCATCACTGATAACCTTTACTTCAATAACACCAAATTACGACTTCAATAACTGGTATTATGACATACAAAACTTAATTAATTATCTCTTAAGAAACTCTTAGCTTTGACTTCAAAAACACATAATTAAGAACTCAATAACTCGTACTTATGACTTACAGAATTTAACTCCTAATTATCACTCAATTAACTCAAATGATCACTTCAATAACAGATACTATAATAATATAACTCGTTTGACTTGCAAAACTCGTATTGTAACCTTCATAATATAACTTGTGTCTTCTGTAACAATCTTGCCTTGTTCTATTATTAATATTACTATTTTATTTTACGAAATTGTTTATTTTATTTATTTTATTTTATTTTATTTTATTTTATTTTATTTTATTTTATTTTATTTTATTTTATTTTATTTTATTTTATTTTATTTTATTTATTCATTAATTAATTAATTAATTAATTTTATATTAATTAATTAATTAATTTATTTATTTCATTTATTTCATTTATTTCATTTATTTCATTTATTTCATTTATTTCTTAGTTTATTTGTATAGTATCGCTTGGTTTCATTGTGTCATCTATTGTACTGTGTTATCAGGGTTTACCTTCGTCTGTCTGGCTTTGTTAGGCTCATGAGCGTTCTGTTGTTTTGTTGCCTTGTTTTTGCTGCTTTGTCTGTCAAAGCTCTTTGTAAACTCTGTTTTAAAAGGGCTATGTAAATACAGTTGTTATTATTATTATACTTATTATTATATGTTTTTATTTTCTTTCCAGTATTCCTCATTAGAGGACAGTAAATGTTTGTCCTTTGATGAATCCAATCTCATTCAGTGGTATATCTTCTTTAGTTAACAAGCCAGATCACTCTCATCATGGTCTGATTGCACATGTGAATTGCACTATAAGCATTACAATCCAATCGGAACATATTCAAAACGACCTACTTTGCTGTCAGAACAATGTACTATCTGAACTTCTGAACATAATAGGAAATTCATCATGTCACAGTCACGCAGAATCAAGCAGGACGGAGTTTATGCTCTGCTCATGTTCTGGATTTCACATTATATGTAAACAAGACTTTATTGATTTACAAGACTGACTACTGCAACACGACGTGAGAATGAAACGGACCCCAGAGAGCTGCAACTTAAGATGTGCAGATGCAATGTCTCAGGAAATATAGCGAGCCCGGAGAGGAAATTATGTCACGACAGGAATGGAGACAACAGGTGATGATAGCAGGTTGCTTTGTTTTTTTTATCAATGAGAGGTGACAGGGACACCACATGTATCAGCTGAGTGTGTGTGTGTGTGTGTGTGTGTGTGTGTGTGTGTGTGTGTGTGTTCCTACCTGGCTCTCGGATAAGCAGCTGAGCCATCGCCTGCGAGCTGCCGGCTGAGTTTTCAGCTATACACTGATAAAATCCTTCATCCGACTTCACCAAACCCAAAATCTGCAGGTTACTGCCGTCCTGAATAACAGACACATTCAACATGTCAATAAAGGCTTTGAAATATATATCCCAAAGCCTGGCTTAGACCGTTAAACTAACAACACACAACACATTTGATAAAAACCATCACAAAAAAAGGGGAAGAGAGTGAGGGGGTGAGTGGGTGGGTTAATCCGATCCTGTGGGGACTCAAATCTTATCACACATTCACAATGTGGGGACCATGCCTTTTTTGGGACAAAATTGGGACAATTTTACGTATATGTAAATTTTGACATTTTAGAGTAAAGACTTGATTTAATGTTAGGGTGAGGTTAGATTTAGGTCAGGGTAAGGGTTTGGTAGGGGTTACGGTAAGGGTTAGGTTGACTCTCCAGGAAATGAATGTAAGTCAAAAGTGACAAAACCACGACTGTGTGTGTGTGTGTTATCTCTTTATAGCAGATTATGGGATAACGGATTAGAACCGATATCCAGAATATTGTATTTTGTCATAATGTCAGATTAAGAGTCATGTACACACCACCCTAATGCTCTTCCTTTCTCTGTCTAACAAATGTACTATTATTATGTATTATTTCATTTTTTTGGGAATGTTATTCTCAATCGTTTGTTTTGTCATATTTGAAATTTAAAATTCTCATTACATGCTGACATCAATCAATAAACCCAATGCTCTGACAAAAAAAGAAAAAGGTATCTGGAGTCTGTGGCCGTTGCAGGACTGTAATAAGTTGAGGCCCGTTCATTGGGACCATTTTCTGGGAGTGGCTTTGGAGGGAGGACTGAAGGAACAGGCTGTCAGTGTTGCTGACATGGCAACTTGGCAACATCGAGCTTGTTATCACTGGTTTCTTCAATGTGAGCATTGTGTGGCCAGCTTTAAGGTACTGTCAATTTGTTCCTTTGTAATATTTGCTAATTTACTGGAAAGCATACGTTTCGTGTACACTTTTAATTTGATATATGTACCCTCTCCTCTTTTGAAGCTCTAACATGTCATTTTTGAAAAATTACATTTATTTACTTATTACACATGGACTTGTAGGTTATTTATAATCAATGCAAGTATTATTCTATGATCTTAAATCTTCGTGTAGCTAGCATAACCGCTATCAAAAAATAAATAAAAACATTAAGCAAATTAGAAAACAGTATTTGTGTTGAAAAGAGAAACTTGTGAGGTGATTGAGCTGTAGAAAGTGCGACAAACTGAATGTATCAAGATACATAACAAATAAGTTGTTGTTGAGTGTTGAGTTTGAGTTATTAGCTATCCGCATCAAAAACAAACTGATAACAATAATAATGATGAACAAGTGACAGCAGGATATGTCTACTGCTCATTATCTGAGTGACTTCATATTTAGGTTCATGAATGATGTTTCAAGAATTAGTGTCTTACAGTTTATTGTCTTTTGAAGAAAAGTAAAGTCGTCATCACAATAGTAACAACATCGTATGAACAGATTTATAATATAGTGTAATATAGTTATTTGCAATATATTGATTCCTGATCAATCCTATATGGATGTATATTTGAAGGTGTGGATTCCAATATATATTCTTTACTGTCACCAACTCTGTGGAGGTATTTTCCACATACTGATTCAAAGTTTCTTTTAGATGTGAATCTAGATAATATCTGTGTAGTTTCTGGGTTTGCTGTGACTCACCACTATCTGGAAGTAGTCGCTGGGGATGACTTCCTCTCCGTTCTTCATCCAGCGAACAGTCGGCGGCGGATTTCCCGTCACAGCACACTCCAGCTCGATGTCCGTGGACTCGTATGCATACGTGTTGGTCGGGTAGTTCAGGAACTGAGGAGGCACTGCAGAAATACACAAAACAACACGTAAACAAGAGAGGAAGTGAGGAGGCACTGCGGAAATACACAAAACAACATGTAAACAAGAGAGGAAGTGAGGAGGCACTGCAGAAATACACAAAACAACACGTAAACAAGAGAGGAAGTGAGGAGGCACTGCGGAAATACACAAAACAACATGTAAACAAGAGAGGAACTGAGGAGGCACTGCAGAAATGCACAAAACAACACGTAAACAAGAGAGGAAGTGAGGAGGCACAGAAATACACAAAACAACACGTAAACAAGAGAGGAACTGAGGAGGCACTGCAGAAATACACAAAACAACACGTAAACAAGAGAGGAAGTGAGGAGGCACAGAAATACACAAAACAACACGTAAACAAGAGAGGAAGTGAGGAGGCACAGAAATACACAAAACAACACGTAAACAAGAGAGGAAGTGAGGAGGCACTGCGGAAATACACAAAACAACATGTAAACAAGAGAGGAAGTGAGGAGGCACTGCAGAAATACACAAAACAACATGTAAACAAGAGAGGAAGTGAGGAGGCACAGAAATACACAAAACAACACGTAAACAAGAGAGGAAGTGAGGAGGCACTGCAGAAATGCACAAAACAACACGTAAACAAGAGAGGAAGTGAGGAGGCACTGCAGAAATACACAAAACAACACGTAAACAAGAGAGGAAGTGAGGAGGCACAGAAATACACAAAACAACACGTAAACAAGAGAGGAAGTGAGGAGGCACAGAAATACACAAAACAACACATTAACAAGAGAGGAAGTGAGGAGGCACAGAAATACACAAAACAACACATGAACAAGAGAGGAAGTGAAGGAGGCACAGAAATACACAAAACAACACATAAACAAGAGAGGAAGTGAGGAGGCACAGAAATACACAAAACAACACGTAAACAAGAGAGGAAGTGTGGAGGCACAGAAATACACAAAACAACACATAAACAAGAGAGGAAGTGAAGGAGGCACAGAAATACACAAAACAACACATAAACAAGAGAGGAAGTGAGGAGGCACAGAAATACACAAAACAACACGTAAACAAGAGAGGAAGTGAGGAGGCACAGAAATACACAAAACAACACATGAACAAGAGAGGAAGTGAGGAGGCACAGAAATACACAAAACAACACATAAACAAGAGAGGAAGTGAGGAGGCACAGAAATACACAAAACAACACGTAAACAAGAGAGGAAGTGAGGAGGCACAGAAATACACAAAACAACACATAAACAAGAGAGGAAGTGAGGAGGCACTGCAGAAATACACAAAACAACACGTAAACAAGAGAGGAAGTGAGGAGGCACAGCGGAAATACACAAAACAACACATGAACAAGAGAGGAAGTGAGGAAGTGTAAGAGAGTTAATGATTCCACTTGCCATCACTGGCCATTGGTTGCTAGTATTACTATATTATTTAAGTTATTGCTAATCCTTATCATTTTCATATTATTTCCTTGTTTAAATATCATTTACAACGTATCATTAGTTCCCCATGGAGACAAGTGGGTTGTGTGTAACAGCGCCCTCTGCTGGCTGCTTGCAGACTCTAGTGGTGCGCCCAGCTTTCATGAACTAGTCTGAAGCTGTTTTCATGGTAGGTTGACCTGTGACAAGCTCCGTTGTGAAACATCTCATTCGATGTCTGATGTACATATATATATATATATATATATATATATAGAGAGAGATATATATATATATATATATATATATAGAGATGTCTAGAAGTCCCTTTTTGTTTGTATAATTGTTTTAATTTATAATTTCTAGAGCAAATGGTTTTAACTGATTTAGCATTTAGCATGTAGCATGAGTAACATGCTAACCACAGTTAGCTTAAGTATTTGTCCCTTTTGATTTAACAGTGTTCCGGAGCTTGTGACCACAACGTTGTCTATGAGAGTCACTGAAGCTATTCTGTCTTTTACGAGCAATATTCTGTCCGATGAATAAACGTCTGGTTGGAGCCATCAAAAGATATCGTGTCCTGAATTAAACACAACGCAACGGAGAGTACGCAACTGCTACAGAGGCACTGCAGAAATACACAAAACAACACATGAACAAGAGAGGAAGTGAGGAGGCACAGAAATACACAAAACAACACATGAACAAGAGAGGAAGTGAGGAGGCACTGCAGAAATACACAAAACAACACATGAACAAGAGAGGAAGTGAGGAGGCACTGCAGAAATACACAAAACAACACATGAACAAGAGAGGAAGTGAGGAGGCACTGCAGAAATACACAAAACAACACATGAACAAGAGAGGAAGTGAGGAGGCACTGCAGAAATACACAAAACAACACATAAACAAGAGAGGAAGTGAGGAGGCACTGCAGAAATACACAAAACAACACATAAACAAGAGAGGAAGTGAGGAGGCACTGCAGAAATACACAAAACAACACATGAACAAGAGAGGAAGTGAGGAGGCACAGAAATACACAAAACAACACATGAACAAGAGAGGAAGTGAGGAGGCACTGCAGAAATACACAAAACAACACATGAACAAGAGAGGAACATTCACATTTCCCACGCAGTTTTAGAATTGTAGGATGTTTAGAACAGCATATTATATTTATTACCAGAATTAAGAATTGTAGTTATTCCCTGTGTGCTCTAAATTAGCAAAACCTCTCTCTCGTCTTTTTATGCTAAGCTAAGCTAGCTGGCTAACTAGCCAGCAGATTTCCGGGCCAACACTTCCTTTTCTATGGGCTGCTCATTGTTTACAGTCTGATTACCAACTTAAGACTCGAGTTTGGCGTGAGAGAGCCGAGTTGCTGTGACAACGTAGGCAAATGTACATGCTGCGACCGGTCTGTATTTGTTCTTTCCGTGTTTATCACTCATGGCCTATGACAGAATATATTCATCAACATCTGAAAAGGAAGCGTGGGGATTAAGTGCAGCGGACTTTGAGACGATCACTGCACACGGCCGACCAACCAGACAGACCTACTGGACCAAATGCCAACAAGCTGCCCCAGAGAGGAGAGGGAGGAGAGACCAGAAGGAAGCTAAGCTAAACCAGCTGGGACCTGAGGCTTCTCCACTACGAACGAGTTCAATTGGCTGCTTGAACAAGTCTGAAGGAAAAAAGCAGTCTCGTGTCTCCAAAGTGACTGCTGGTAAACTGTCTACAGGCTCACTACGTTGTAAACAGGAAGGAAGGAGGGCGAGGCGCGAGGTGGCTGCCATCTTCCAGCTGTCACTGAACATCGTCTTTGACAACATGGACAGCAGCTCGCGGCTTCGAGGAGCAGAGACGTGAGGCAGAAGCCATTTTGAGGCTAGACGGGCATGAGGACGAAGCGTGGAGGCCTCGCGAAGCAGTGAGCGCCATGGCGACGCCGTCAGCGTCAAGACAACAAACATTCTCTCTCCGTCAGCACACACACACACACACACGTTCATGAGCCCTGTTTCATATTAACACTTAAAATATAGTACAGGGCCAAAAGTAAGCGGACACCAGAATATTACCACATACAGCATGTGTGTATATTTGAAGATGAAAGGAAGGAGGGGTGGGTGGAGGATGGGAAGGAGGAATGAAAAAAGAAGAAAATAAGAAAGTACAAAAAGAAGAAGAAAAAGGATACAATGAATAGAAAAGACTTAAGAAGAGAAGTTAACGAGGGATGGAAAAAAAAGGGAAGAAACAAACAAAAAAGGAAGAAAGAACAAAACTCAAGGAGGAGAGGAATGAAGTGGAAGGAGAAAAAGGAAGGGAAAAGGAAAAAAGGACAAGAAAAAGAAAAAAAGGACAGAGCAGAGGTAAAGAAAAGAGAGTGTGGGAAAGTGTGAAGGAGGGAACACAAGAGAAGAAAGAGAAAGTGATTCCGAAAGGACGACAAAAAGAGTGAATGGGAAGAAGATGAAAAAAGGAGAGAGAAAACGGGAAGGAAGAGGAGAGGAAATAGTGAAAGAGAGCGAGCAACAAACAAAATGACTAAAAGGGGCGAGAATAGGATAAGAGATGGATGAAGGAAGGAAAAGATGAGCGAGAGAGAGGAAAGGCAGAAAGTTTGCAGAGGAGGGGAGTTGTGTATTTGTCCCCCATCGATACATCATTATCTGGTGGTGTAACTTTATCACTGCAGTAATGCTCTAATTAAGAGCGAACGATTTCCCTTAAACCCTGAGCTGCTGCAGCCGCAGCACGCCAACAGCTACACAGCGGTGCACAAGCACGTGTGCAGGAACCAGCCCGAGACACTGAACACCAGAGACACGGGGGGACACGTCTCAACCAATCAGAAGCAGCCGGGTGTCCGTCGGCTGCAGTTCCTCTCATGTCGTCCAGCTGCTGCGCCGGGAAAAACTCTGCATCTAAGACTAAGATATCTAAATATGGCAACAAATTCAACGAAAATCGAAAAAGTAAATTACAACAAAATATTAAAAACAAGAGTAAAATTCTGGTTGAAACATTGGTCAACGGGCGGAAACACAAGACCGATTGGAATCGCTAAACATGTGAGATGTGGGCGTACATTCAGAGGTCTGGAACCAGGCCTCGTTCTGGAGGCTTCTGAGCGACCCCCAGGAATCCAAGCAAATCGATTTTCATGAAAATGTGTTCTTCTACCGCATGAAGAAGTAGAGTTGTGGAAGGCATAATAGCTTTCAAGTTACCCCCGTAGCAACAATACAAATACTGTTTTGACTTTGTGATTCTGAAGGGTGATCACTGTTTACCTTGGGCCTTGTACAACACACACGAGGTGATAATCTATTTTCATAACACATACGATCTCTAATCCATCTTTAGACTATCTCCTCTGTTGCCGCACATCGGATACTGACATGACCTCTCCTGTCGGAACAGTTCCCTCATTACTTGGAGAAACCTGAAGCTGTGTTTCTTCTTCCTCAACGATCTCCCTTGTCGCTACCCAGCAGCCTTTGTTGTGTTCGGGGAATTCCCTCAGCGTCGGTTGATTGTTTGGATATTTCTTTTTCTTCTTTTTTTCCCAGCAGACCCGCGAGTCTAATGCTGCGTTCACACCGGTCGCGTTGATTTTTTGACGCACTGCAAAATCGCGTCCAACGCGCCGCCGGTCGTGTTCACACCAAACGCTGCAAAATCTCGTAGCGCCGGAGAGGGGGCGTGGTTTATCGACTGGAAGCCGTTCACCTGGCCGTCATTTCTTTCCGCTGTCAACCATGAAAGGAATAAGGACAATTGCTGCTTTGTACGTGTTGTGGAAGTCCCTCAAACGTCGGAATGCCGAACGCCATCATGTCTGGTTCATAATATTGTTCAGAGGAGCTCCGTGGATTGTATCGAGCTGTATTCACTGTCTAGCAAGCCACCGCTCGCTGTTTACTACAGCTGTAGGAACACAAAATAAACTGATTTGGCTGTGATTCAACGGCAATAAACCGACAAAAAGGGACTCCGAAATAACTACATAATGATGCCGATTTGTACTTGTCTTCTCCGACAAAAAGGGACTCGGAAATAACTACGTAATGATGCCGATTTGTAGGTTACTGGTCTTCTCAATGGAGCTCTGATGGAGCGGTGCTAGGCAATGCTAACATCGTAGCAGCTCCACCAGCACTCAGTAACGTCACGTAGACGTAAATACGGCAGCGTCTATTCATTGTTTGTACCGTATGGTTTACACACACACATGTATACGCACAGTTTGGTCCGGTCTCTATTGATATGAGGTATCATAGAGCTCTGGGTGAACACAGACGGCTACAGGATTTATTTCCTGATTCAACAACGGCAGGAAGCCAGTGATGACAGGGGGAGCAACTCAACGCTGATAGGCTATCGCGCCACAGCGTCACGCGATTATGTCGCTGAAGTTGAAAAATTTCAACTCGCGCGTTGCCGATTTTTGCGGCGTCCAACGCAAAAACGCGTCTAACGCAATAACGCGTCCAACGCGCCGCGCCATCGCAAAATCGCGGCGCGCCAGTCTCATCGCGTCTGTGCATAGACTTTGTATGTAATCTCGACACGCGTCAAAAAATCAACGCGACCGGTGTGAACGCAGCA
Source organism: Melanostigma gelatinosum (assembly GCF_949748355.1). Classification (NCBI taxonomy): domain Eukaryota; kingdom Metazoa; phylum Chordata; class Actinopteri; order Perciformes; family Zoarcidae; genus Melanostigma; species Melanostigma gelatinosum. The sequence continues at coordinate 19,880,029 of NC_136651.1, forward strand.
TAACACTGATTACCTGGTCATCTGAGGAGACGTGTTAACAAAAGCTTGTTCTTCAGGCGACTCTTTGTGATGTGAAACGGAAACAGGCCTCGTTATTAACCGCATTAATGCCGTTCTACGTCCCGCTGGAAACAACTGAGAGCGGCCATTCATATGGTAATCAAGACGTATCAACAACCGGCTGACCTCCGCCAGACACAACAAGTCTGACACACTCTCACCTGGATCATCATCATTCATTATGGGAAACAAAGTTCATGAAATCTGATGGAACAAAGACAATGTCAAACAATAGGGAATAATGTGCTGCTAGGATATCACTCTCTCTCTATATATATATATCACAGACACACACACACACACACACACGGTATCAGTGATGCCGCCTCTCTATAGCTGCACCATAATGACTTCCACTCAGCATTCAAATGGAAATCAGCTCAATCGTTCATTTCAATGAACATCTGCTGTGTGTGTGGTGTGTGTTTGTGTGTGAGTGATAACCAGTGAAGGACATTCACACACACGCACACACAGACACACACGCACACACACACACATACAAACACACACTCAGTTAAACTCTCTTGGTGTGAACAGAAACTCGTTAGCCGCCTCTTTATATCTGTACTTAACCACCAATTATCTGTCATTAAGTACATCCACGGAGGCTCACTACACACACACACACACACACACACACACACACACACGCACACACCTTATCCTTCTCTCTGTGGACATGGTGTCTGAAATAGTTACCGGGTTGTGAATCATTCAGTCGTTCCAGAGTGAAGGGCTGATGTTAGCTGAAGCTTCAGAGGGCCGGTTGCTCAAACACACACCGTTGTGTTGCAGTTGGCTGCTTTCAATATATATGATGTGTGTTTACCATGTATATGGTTCTTCTGAGACAAAAAATATATGTTTTCCTGATAAGAAATGTCATGTAATTTGGGCTTTACATGAGTTGGTGGCCTTCTAGGTGCCTAACCGGTGCTTTAGTTAAAGGGGACCTCCGCTGATTTAGTATTGCACTTCCACTGGAGTTGCAGAAGTCACAAGAGACATTCTTTTCAAAAAGGCCCAAATCGAAGCAACAAAGGCCAAAATATCCTGATTTCGAGTCTGGGTCAAGGTGCAAAACATGTTGATCCTGTCTATTTCCCATAATGCAACTAATACATGGCATGATTGCAATTGACCCTCCCTGCCAATTGAAACACCCAAGTCTTTTTTTAACTCCACAATCAGTTCGTAATGCAGGCGTTCCACACATGAGATGCGTATTTTGTACACTATGTTATGTAAAAAAGGCATAAAACAAAAACACTGATTGCCGTTGACAGTGACTAGATTAAAAATGAACGTTTCCTCCAGTAACACATGACAACTGACAATACGGATGCAGGATTATTTGTTGATGCATTAACGTGTAACTGGTCGAGCCACTGCTACTGATTTTACATACAGTAACTCCAGCTGCCTGATTAACGTCGTAAAACAAACTACGTGTCTGTCTTTAAAGCAGAGCAGCAGAGTAGAACGTGACATAGAATTGAATGCACAACAGAGTCCTTCCTCTCCACCCCCACATGCAGCAGACATGTGATATCCACAGGCAGTCATCAGCCTGGAAATGAGTCTTGTATTTTATGCAGCATCTTCTGTTTGTGTTTGTAAAAAACATTAATTTATTTCTGTGGCGCTGAGAGAACTCGATTCCTCCTCATCAGTGCAAAGCCTTTGTCTTTGTACGCTGAGAACACATTTCATATCAAGACTCCTCATTACAGGAATGAAACTGTTTGTGCTGAGAGCCGCTGCTCTTTCTCTCGGTGCAATTTGTTTTACATTCATTTTCAACAGAACCGCTGAGCGAGCACGGAAGAAAATTCGAAACGGTAATCAATCTTTAAATCGACTTGCCTAGGGGGGGGGGGGGGATCTGTGAGAGCAGGACATGTTTAGAGAGTGATGAAGGGGGAACCTGATGGCGTCCCCATGATAGCTAAACCATTAGTAGTTTGTTCCGTCATTACACAAGGAAAACACGCTATTACTGTTCCAGGACGTCATGGAGGAAGTCAGGTGACGTGATATGAAGCGACGGAGGCCATGCAGACAGGCGGTCAGGGCGCCCCGTGTGTAACCAAAGGTCAATGCTGACTTATTTCATCTCACTCTTGCTGTGTAATTTAAGCAGTTAACTAGCACAACTAACAGGACCGAGGACAGAGACAAGAAGGACGGAGACATACATGGAGTGATGCGGTCACATCACGGTGTGAGACAGAGAGAGAGAAGTTGGAAGGTGACAAAAATGAAGAGCGAGGTTTTTTTTTTTTTTAATTACATTTCAGTGTCATATTGTTTTCATCAATGATATTGTGTATTTGCTATCAGCACCGTTTGGTGTTTGATGACCTCGTTGATGTCTCATCATGGTCTTGTTTTGATCTGTAATCCATTGTACTGATCTCAGAAACAAAATCTGAATTCCAAGTCGGGCTGGATAAATCTTGCCGTAGTTTGCTGATATAAACACACTTGACATCACAGCATCCCCATTGAATTACCTTTTCATCATTCTTTTTAACTTTATTTAGTGTATGGACTTCTTGTGTTGTGAAATGTGCGCTGTAACAACGTGCTAATTGAAATTTCCATTCCTAATAACAGGTGTAATTGATCAAATTAATTTTGGTCTCACTGTGTTTAGTCTCTAACAGTCATTCCAGTGACCCAGCACGCACAATATCAGGGCCATGGCCCACCTAATTGGAACAGGGCTCTAATTAAGGTCATTAATTAAACCTAGGTTTATCCTGCAATGACGTGTCAGAGTGGTTGGTGTGGAAATGGTCTATTGAGGCAACATGATTTTCTTATCACAAAGAGAGGAGCAATTACAGCATCATTGAAGGACAAAACACCAGGGACCACCCAGAAAAATAAGAAAAGAACATTACCTGTAAATGATAAAGCAGTGGACGAGCCTTTGTTTGCTTTCAACCACAGAGAGCACTGGCCCTTCATTTGAAATGATATTAAAGACTGCTGTTATTTCTATTGCAGGGTTTACTTTATTTAGTAAGGCGCCTGTTTTCCTGCCTTAGTTTGGTGTTTTCCTGTTGTCCTCGTAAACTCACACATTTCAACAGCACTAATTACCTTCAGTACAACAGAGTTGTTTCATACTCAGCACTCTTCTTTGCTGCTAAGACTTTCTCTTTTTAACCAGTTGGCAACCTCCACTTTTGAAGAGTGAAGCCAAATAAATGTCTTAAAGCTGCATTCTCTCTAATGTCCATCAGGGGGCGACTCCTCTATGCTTGAGGACGGGGGCTACACAATTAAATAAATGGAGTATGGAAGCTATCCTAAAAGGTAAAGGTAAAGAAATGTCTACATACAGGTGACTCCAGCCCTCTCAATGTTTTTTATCCAGTCTTCATTAGCAACTGCCTTTCTTTCTTTGGGCTATAATTTGATGCTTCCAAAAATGTCTGACTGATTGTTCTCTGCAGTCTGAACACAGAAATGAAAGACAGCTGTGTTTTGGAGGTTTCTTGCTCGACTGCAGCTCGCAGCAGAAAGGGCGGACTTCCAGCTGGTTGCAATGGCAGCGGCGGCCATCGTTTCAGGATGACACAGCAGATACGCTTATTGTCTAATTAGCTCGGTGCGACCCTCGCTGTCCGACAGATCCAAATCCTGTCAGATCAGCACAGTTGCCTTCCAGCCGGTAATCGCTGACGACAAACCGGCAGGAATTGAGGACTCAGACAAACAGAGGGAGAGGAGTGCAACGTCAAAGGTCAAACAAGCTGCCATTTAGTGGTGCAACGGATCATAAAACTCACCGTTCGAATCGGATCGCGGATCAGAGTCACGACTCGAATCGGATCGCAGATCGGATCGACAGAAAAGACAAAAATGAGCAAATATATTGGTATATAACGAATATTGGAATATTGGTGGATATCGATGTCAGTAAACGTTATTTAACACTGTGATGGTTAATGTTAAACTGTATTATTAATCCGCGGTTCACATGCGTGCCGAACCTTGAGGGGGGATCTCTACGGATCACGTTTGACAGTGGTGCGTTACACCACTACTGCAGAGTGTTGATACAAACTGTGGCCTGAAGCATGATGGTTAAAGTGTAGAAGGAGGTAAGGAAAGAGAGGAGGAAGGAATGAAACAAAGCAACAGATTGTGTTTAAACTGTAAAAAATCATCAGAATAACCTTCAATTCCAGAAGGACTTCCAACCAACAGTGAGGACTATTTTTACATAATATCAATTCCCGAACAAAATAGCAAGCAGATGGCAAGATTAAGGACAACAAACAACAATGAAAACGGAGGGCGATTTGACCGACCAGAAGGAACGGGAATCTCACAAGATTCGTCCCAAACATCTGAACAATGTGCATCACCCAGAAAGACAGAGTGATGACGGCAGATGGTAAAATTGAACAGATGTCTGCATCCGATCACCTCACACGTTTCAATTTTCACGAAAGACGTGCGTTCTTTCGGGGAGCCGAGAAAGATGCTCCTCCACAAGGTCACACGCGGCGAGCGATATCTTACGACGACTTTAAGCTTGAGCGGAGCGCGATGGGTGGTAAACGCCGAGCGGGCCGTTCATGTCAGGGGCAGGTCATGCTGAAAAGTCATGTTAAATCCTTTTGTCTCTTAAGCTTGCAATCCAGGATTTTAACTCAATTAAGTCAGGGATTGGGGGGGGGGGGAGCATGGATCAAGATGATTTGATTTGTGTACGGGGTCATCCCAACGGGGGCATGATAAAAACCTGTGAACAGAAAGAGACAAATGAGCAGCGCTGGACAGACTGAGACGGATTAAGCAGCCTGAACATATGTGACAAACGAGGCGGCGACGCTTTAATCTGGAACATCTCCTTCATACGAGAGATGTGATTGGAGCGCTGAGGGAGGCAGAAAGATGGGTTCAGAGACAAAAGAGAATGAAGAAATGAAGACTGCAAATGAAGTTTTTGAACTGCCGTATGAGATGTCCAGCAGAGTTGCATCATGTCACACTGGATGTGTGTCGTTCATTGAACACCTGTGTGTCTTGGTTTCACTTCGGTTGGGTAAAGGCTTTTTATTATACGCCGAGAAAGTTGCATGTTTTTTCAGAACAAGGTCGATTTTTCAGAGCTTTTGCGCCGCGAGTAAATGCATAGTTGGAAAACATTGTGCGTAACAGGAGTTGCATCTTTATTTATGTGAAAATAACAGGGAGGCTCCATAGTGCGAACCATGACCACAACCTTGACAAAGGCAGCGCACACCAGATCCACTCCTTTTCGTTCTAAACCTTTCAAAATAAAAGACCCGAACATATAATAGTCAAACACAAGTATTTTGCATCCTGCGTGTCCTTATGTGTCACGTACCGGTGTGTAAAGTCCTCAAGAGCTGCACAAAAGGGACTTTGTGGCGATATGATTTGCATCTTAACCTGAAGCGGGTAAAATTTGGATCGCGCAATCTTTTATGAACATTTGGGGAAAACGTTTTCTCCTTCAGCATCACATCTGCCTCTCTTTTGTCTCCTGTGTCATCAGTCTTCAATAACACGGAGACACGGTGAAATATGAAAGGAATATGTCAAAGTTAAATCAAGGCCAACGTGATATCAAACAGATCCAGATGTGACTACTTTTTCTTTCTCCCATCAGGCACCAACAAGTTTCCCTTCATCTAATCACATGAAATAAAACAAAAACACTTTTCATAGCTCGGGGATGCAGAATGAGTGGAGATATAAGACAGGGAGGAAAGAAGAGCAGAAGTGATGAAGGAGCCTAAGTGAACATTTGTGCTGTTTCTTTCTATTGATTCAACTCTTCATGTAGACGGCTTTGGAATTGTTGCAAGGAGGGTTGAAACCTTTTTTTTTGTAGCAAGTTTACAGTTCCCCCCTGACTAGCAGCTACTCTTCCCGCTGTGCTAAGCTAAGTGAAACCCATTGGACTACACCTGCTCTCTCTGCTCTGAGGGCACGGAGATGAATCTGATGAAAGTGAATTTAATCTGTGAGAATCATTACTGTGAGGTGACAGAGCGATCTAACACAGCACTACTTGTTGATTGAAGATTTTATATAACGCTGTGTGCACTTACTCACACGGCTTTAAAAGATATTTATCCCTCTGTTTCCTCCAACTCCCTGTGATACTTCAAATTGAATTAAAGTTATTTTTGGATTAAAAGCAGCTTCCAGGACGCTGTGTTTTTTTCTTTTCAATGTGGAGAAAAAAAATACTCTGATGTATAAATATCTGAGCGTAATGAGCAGTTTATTCCTTCTGAATTATTTATAATTTCATTGATTGATATTACTGGTGCTCTGTTGCATAATGTATGTGCTACTGTTGACTTATTGATGCTTTTATTATTGGTGCTTGTTGTTTATAGTATTTGTTTTATATCTGATTTTATGTGGGCTAAGGTGACTTTGAGTGCCATAAAAGGCGGCATTAAATTAAATGTTAATATTACTATTATTATTATTATTACTTTTATGACTGAAGTCGTCCTGGTCTTGGCTGGACTGCTGAACATATTGACGGACTTAAATCCTCCCTCTGTATTAGTGAAGACTTCCCTCTCTCTACAGGAGCCCTGTGACCCCCCCACCCCACCCCCCTCCTCTCTCTTTCATTCCTTTCAATCGGCGGCTCAGTGTCTTCGAGCGAGCGGCAGCAGGCCGGCCGGTGGCTCAGCGGGGGAGTTTGGCAGCTCGTTAAATGTTTTCCAAAACACCCACAGTAATTCACAGAGCCTGTAATTAATCAGGAGAGGAGCCCCGCGGGCCACAAGCAGGATATTGTGTGTGTGTGTGTGTGTGTGTGTGGGTGTGTGTGTGCGTGTGTGCGTGTGTGTGTGTGTGTGTGTATGTCGTCTTTCATTGAGAGGGATTTCATGATCCCACAGTGAAGTGAGACAATCACCGCAGACTAACAGAGACTAAAGCAATCTGTCTGCTGTGAATTAGAGTGCGTGTGTTAAGTGTTTAAGTCGCGCATGCGTCTGATCGACTGCTGTGAAATCCTAGCTGCATTAGCAATATCTCCATCAACACCAAACCATTCTTACTTTAAAAACAAGCATGCGAAGCTTGAGGTTTAGAAGCGCTTGCGTTGCAGAAGAGACTTATTCGTGTGTGGTGGCACATCAACACTGTCAAGGTGTTTCCATGAGACTGTATTGAGCCATCAGCACAAGATGGTTTGAAGTGCCAGTGCAAAGATTTTGATGTCATAAATGCGTCAGAATTATTCGTTCCCCTGTCGGCTTGTCAATATTCACTCTTTACATAGCATCCATTCAAAATAAACTTCCTTCTTCACAGGGAGCAACAAAAACCCGTACCTGAGGACTCACATGACTGGCATGACGAATAGATAATGTTTACTTCTAGTTTCTCACAGGAAACGAACAGCGATATCATGGACGAAAGTCCTGTGTCAGTTACTATAATCCCCTAAAAACTGTAACACCTTTGTAACAACAATATAACACCCTATCTACACATTATAACCCTAATACCAACACTTTAATACCCCAACAGCAATGCCCCACTTATAACAACTCTATAATGCGCTAACAACACGGTATATAACACTTTAAAGTATTGTTATACAGGTTGTAATGACCGAAGGACCAGTGGTGTAACGGACCGCTGGTGACCCGTAGAGATCGGCATACATGTGAGATGCGGATTAATTACAGTTTAACGTTAACCATCACAGTGTGAAATAAAGTTGTACTGAATATTCAGTCAAATATGAGATCAGGACACTGTAAAAAACAAAGCTAACAAACGAAGGTTCCATTCAGTTACATGATGATGGGTTCAGGCTCTGTTCGGTAAAAATAAGAATTGGATAAATTATAACGCATCATAATGTTTCACATGTCCATAAGAATACAATCTTTTATTTCCTAATAATTGAATTGTATGCCTTTATGAAACAACACTAACAATATCGAAGAAAAAGGATAACATTAAAAAAAATATATGGCTTACTGACGTCAGAGTGGTTGAAAACAATGTTGGGACAGTGTCTTGTAGACCAGCTGCTATAATCAAACAAAGGGATCTGTATCTGCTAATGTGGATCATCAATGATCATCAATTGGTATCAGCCGCAAAGAAAACATGATCAGGGATCTCTAAACGTTATATTTGCTCTCTGTTTTTCTTTTGTCGTGATCCGATCTGTGACTCTGATCCGTGGTCCGATCTGAACTGTGAGTTTTATGATTTGTTGCACCACTACACACACAGGACACAGTGACACTCTCATAAAAACTCTTTAAAAACCTGGAAGAACACCCTAATAACACTTTAACCATCTTAGGATAACACCAGAAAACCTTAAAAGAACACTCAACAAAAACACTTGTAAGCAGATGGTCACATGGGGATGTTTCACTTGTTGCATGGGGTCATCCCTCTCACGCTCTACAGAACAGTCTCTTGTCCATTAGCATCCAGCTAGCGCTGTCAGCAGCACACTGAATATGACTGATAGCTGCAGCACTGACTATGTTTCTCGCTGCTTTCATTAAGCTGCTAACAGGAACCGGCTAATGAGCCGGGCCACACTCAGTATTATGGGAAAGAACACACACGTTCATTATCCTAATCATCTAATCATGGTCACTGCCCTGTGGAGTCAGAAAACACACTTCTCCATACATCACCACACTGTGGATATTCATCAGCTTCTAAACAAGTGTAATGGGGCATATTAGCACAACACATTTCTTCTCTATGAGCTTCATGTAAATGCAAGACAGAGACTAGGAAAGTCAGCTTGCCACGTGTCAAACAGCAGCCACATTCTCCATCAAAATGCTTTTTTTTAAATTTCATCTGTATGTTTATATGGGTTCCATTATTTAATTCCCTTTCTATGTCTTTGGTGGACTTTTGGCATCAGTGAATGTAAATTTAAAACATTTTTTGAGGCCATAAACAGTGGGTATTCATTTAATTGTTCCAAAATTCTATGAAAAATGTACGTTCCGAGATGCAGGTTAAATGAGGATCCTCACTGCAAAAGGGAGGTTCAGGATGGTAAATAAACTCCAACCCTTCTAGTAGTGATGCTTGAAATAAGTCTAGAAAATGAACATTTGACTTTTCACTTTCATATCTCTTGAGTACCAAAACAGGTCTCGTCACACTCTGAATCATACAACATGCAGTTCAAACCTGTGCCTGTATTCAAATAAGCCCTCTCAGAAATATCATTTGAAATCCCTCATTGCCCACCTTGCAACTTTCCGATCTCTTTTAAGCGATACCGCCAATGAAACTCAACATTGTTTCACATTAAAAGTCTACCAGAAAAAGAACATGGTCATGGCTTTTGAGGCGCTGGAAGGTTTGTAACGTGAAAACATCTATACAGGAATTATTAAACTTCACTAATAGTAAAGTCACAGTAACTTCAACAATGGTAGAAGAAAGCAAATGGACATCATTGGTAAACTAGAAGGGCACTCAGTTGAAATAAGAGAGATATATTTACCGTACTTTTCGGACTATAAGCCGCTACTTTTTACCCCACGCTTTGAGGCGTCGTCTTATAGTCCGGTGCGATTTATATACGGATTTTTCCGTAGCTTTTCCTCCGCCACAACACCACAACTTCCGGTTCCGGTCTAACACAACATTTACTAGCTCCCGACAAAGAACAGTTGCTACCAGCAGTTACTGACAGGGTCGCTACAATATGGATGAAGTACCTTTGACCTACCTCTCACTAGGACTGTTAACAAAAAAGGTTGAACGGCAAGATGCTTTTAACAGTAAATGTCCGACTCGCTAGCTTCTAAGCTAATTTTAACATTACCGCCAATGGGGAAATACTAACCGCGATTAGCATTAGCGAATATATATTATATCTTCGTACATCTTTTCATGCAGACATACTTGCATTACAGACTGAGGTCTCTCAAGGCTACCAAACGAAAAGCAATGAGGCAATAACTGTTGTTGCTCATAGCTCTGAATAGCTGTTGTGCTAGCAGGAACTGGCCAAGCCAGTTAGCCATAAATGCTATTCAGAGCTACGAGCAACGTAGACACGCTGCATGAGAAGAGCAACTTTTTCTCAAATCTGCCAGTGGATCCTAACAGCGTGGAGCAGTGTGAAAGAATCCACCATCACCAACGGGTTCCGAAAGGCTGGACTACTGCGAGATGAGGGGGACAGCGCAATGAGGACAGCGCAAGCTCAGGGGCGGATTTGCCTCGGGAGCAAAGTGACACTGAGGGTGCAGACGAAAGACGGACTGAGTGCAACGAAGCAATTCTGAGGCTGTTTAATTCCGACACTGAAGAAGAGGACTTCAATGGTTTTAGTGCACAGGAGGATGATGGCGACAGCGATCAATAGCGATCCTGTGTCGATCCAGCCACTTTCCGGCTCGGATCAGAGGGATTACCGGTACCATAAGCCACTTCCTGGCTTGGACCTGTGCGGAGCGCGTGGAGACGCCTCCTAGTTGACTTGTTACCGTTTTTTCCCGTTTTTTCCAGTTTTTTCCAGCTCTACAAAACTTGTTCTACAGTTCTACAAAACTTGTTCAAGAGTTTTTTGTGTGCGTGTTTTTGAGTGAGAGAAATAAATCATCTTGGTTTGCAATATAACTCTGCTGTCCTGAGTCTGCATTTGGGTCCTTGAACACACCACATCATGAACCGGTAGATATGTCTGTATGAAGCATGAAAAGATATACGGTACAAAGGTGGATACAAAGATATATTATATTCTCTAATGCTAATCGCTAATGCTAATCGCTAATGCTAATCGCGGATAGCATTTGGGCTTATAGTCTGATGTGGCTTATATAAGTAAATATTCAGTTTTCTTCTCACAGTTAGAGGGTGGGGCCTATATACCGGTGCGACTTATAGTCCGGAAAGTATGGCATCTGCCCTGCGTTTCAGATCTGCATCAAAATGTTCTTCTTCAGCTCATGCTACAGCCTCCCCCCAAGATCCAAATTCAAGCCGGTAGTCTTTCTGTGAATCAGCTGATAAACTGACAAACAAACCAACCAACTGAACTGTACACTCAGCCTCCTTGCTGGAGGTAATTATAACGCCATTAAAAAGACAAACTGAGAGCAGCAGTCGTGAGTATGACATGAGTTGTTTTGCTTGAACTTCTAACATTTCTTCTGAGTGTGTGCATGTTTTGTTAACCCGACACAAAAGTCCACAAATATGCAGAGAAAGTGTGTTAATGTAGCGTGTCAGTAAACTGTTCACCTTCTCAACTAAATTTAATTTGCAGATAAGTCGGGGAGAGATAAAAGGCGGACAGACGGAATAAATAAACCCAGAGTGCATTCAGATCGCTGCAGGCTCGGCTTGATAAGAAAACAAGCTCAGTTTAAATCCCCAGTCTGCTTCAGCCCTGAAACGTTTTATCAAAGACTGTTTAATGTGAAGAAGTGACAGAAAAACAGATTGAAATACATGGAGTGTAGGAAATCTACAGGATCAGCGTGTTTAACATAAGTTACTGAGAAGGGTTATCCCGATCACATCTTTCACCTTGTGTTCAATAGATGGGGATATTCTGTTGATGTGGATTCTAGATTGTAGAAGGTATACAGAGTTTGAGTTATGTGTAGATTCATATTGGCTTTAGTTAATACTTTTTGGGTTTGCATAGCTTGTGTTTTATTGGAATGGAATTCTGTAACGCTTCAGTTCTGTAATGCTTCAGTTCTGTAACGGTGTTTTTGGTTCCTTCGTAAGGTTTATTTTGGTGTTGGGTTCATCCGCCCAGCTCAGTATGGCCCGAAGAAGACACAAGCTGGGAGGACATCTTGGACTAACGGCAAAACACCTGCACACCTGTAAAACTGTGGCTTGTTTTTATTCATTTTTATTTTGCTTTTGCAGATTTTAGCTTCATGAATTCCCTTCAGAAATATCTAACACATCTCTGGGTGCCTGTCACCTCATCCAACCCTGTCTCCTACAAAATAACGTTCCCATTCAACTAAAGAAGAAATCAACGTCACTTAAATAGTTTGTTACGTTTAGGCAACAAAACTACTTAGTTGTCATGGTTTGACTTAAAATTACTACAAAATAAAACAAAAGAAAAACGCACAGTGCAATTTTCGTTTTATGCGAAAGTAATATTTAGAAGAAGGGAAGTTTGCTGTCTTATTTCCCAGCGTCAATATGCATCAACAACGCTTTTCAGCGAGCAAGGGGAGGGTCTTGAATTTCTCCTCTGAGATTTATTGAGAAATGTGTCCCCCCCCCCCCTCTGCCAGATTGATCGAAAGCTACGTTGCTTTAAAAATGACGTCTCGTTTAGATGTATTGGAGTTTTCTTTAATGATTAACTCTAATGACTAGAGAGGCTGCTTACGGTTGTAAAAAATATCCATGTGAGCAGTAGTGTCACTTTGTAGCAAATATGGTGGGACATTTAGGCAGCGAAGGTAAAAGCTAGTCATACACTTGACAGAGAAAATAAGAAATACACTTTTAGAAAAATTAAATGAAATAAATAAAGAATTTACGCTGCTGTATGCTTGAATGCACACAGCGTCTCTCTTAACTTGCCTCAAGAACAATGTATTTATCAGGCTCTGGCCCAAAACTGCTACTGTGGTTGGGGCTTAGACAGGAACTATACAGAATAAGAATTATTGTTCAATTACTTTTCAGGAACATGGAGTGAGTCTGAGCAGTAAACGGTCTCACCATCGTATGAGCGGTGACATCTTTCCGTGGCACTAATTCAACATGTCAGAATACAGCGCTTACACACCGAGGACACAGACGCCGGTTGTTTATTCTAAACATCGTGTGATGTTTGCAGGCGGCGACTGTTGAGAGCAGAGTGTAAACAGAATATGAATGTGATGTGGAACACAGGGACGGACTCCGAGGGGACGCTGAGACAAAGACATGAAAGGACGGAGATGAGGCCCAGCTGGAAGGAGGCAGAAAACACCCGAAGGTTAATTTGCAGATTTTCTCCCGAGTCGAACAAACAACAGCTGCTTCTGTTTGATTTCAACTATCTGCTCGCAGATAGAAGTAAACATATCGTCTTATGTTTCATTAATGTTTTTTTAAAAATCTGATATAGTTGTTTCCCGGTGATGAGCCCTGTATTTGGGAACACCATTTGTGGAGCCCACAAAAGATCAAATACTTTGGGCACAAAAGATCATAACTCGTCATGCTCTTCGTATGACTTAACAGTACTTCACTTACCACAGTAACCCAACAAATAATGACAGTAGAATCAAGTCTATCAATCAACTTAAAAGACCCAAACAGATGTTTACTCAGATCGTCTCTCTCAACAAATCCATTTTAATCCATCATTTTGTCACCATCATCATTGGATTTGCTATTAACCTGGCATAACGATGGCCTTAAGGGCCTTAAACCTGCATTCTTTCTAATGGCCATCAGGGGGCGACATCTCTGGTTGCAAAAAAAAAAGAAGTCTGATTTTCTAGAAGACAATTAAAAAATGATTACTTCTCTCTTGATTTATTACCTCAGTAAACATTGTAAACAATGGTCTCATTCACTAGGTTTGAGTCTTCTTCAATACGGCATGATGTTCATTTAGTAAATTATGGTCCATTTAGAGTCAAACAGACCATAAAGCAGAGTATGCTTTAGGGCAGGGCTACCTTGTAGCCAATTGACCGGTCGCTAGTAGAGCAGTGTACAGCGTCCCTACCATGGCGTTACTTCTCCAAGTCCAAATATGGTCACGCCCGTTAGTTGCAAAAAACCAAGATGGCGACAGAGAAAATCCAAGATGCCGATGTTTAAAATGCCAAACTCAAGGTTTCAAAACGGCAGTCCACTAACCAATGGGTGACATCATGACGTCTACTTCTTATATACAGTCTATGGCACGAACAAATGGCCGTGTTACTCAAAGAACTGAATACGCTCCACAGGCAAAAAGTTGAATGCCTATAACAACACACTGAATCCATTACCAGAGACAGTACAGAATGGAGACGGTCCACTGTGAGTCAGTGTCCTGTATCTGTGTGAGGTGGGCTTTGCCACTGACCCGCCCCTTTAAGAGACTTACGGCAGGAAACTCCAATGGGAGATGTCAACACAGTCTATGACCTATTCTTTCTCCCTATAGTCACCAAAGCATTTTTCACAAGCCACATATCTTCTGAACATTCTGACACTGAAACTGCCTTTTTCAGGAGAAAATTTAACTTTTCTTCGTCCCAGCAGAGTCTCGCGAAATCTGGCAACTAACATAGGCAAACCGCCTTAGCAAAATAACTTGCGAAACGCTAAATATGGCTGTAAGCTGTGTAAATATCTAATGTTAGCCAAAGAAAATATAATGGCATTATGAAGAAACTATTCATTCGTAATGCACAACATAACTTGAACTTCATTCATCCATCCCAACGAGGTGGAGGGGGCAACACGCCATGATCACTCCCATTTAGGACCCAGGAAGCGTATACCATTTAAAACCATTGGATGAGCTTCTAAACCTTGCAATGCGCCATCTCCATTATAAAGCCTCTTTGCATTGTGTTTCATGCGTGTTTCATGCGTCATCTGAAGCCGTACGACGCCACCACCAACACAGGCCCTTGCTTTGTTTTAGTGGAGGTCTGTTTTCAGATCCTCTCCGGCTGAGCCGGCTGACTTTCTGCTGAACACACCTGAATGCACGAGCAGCATCTGTTAGAAACCAGCAGCAGCTGGGGAGCAGTCAGAGAATAAATACAAACATATGATATTTATGAAAACCTCCTGAAGCAAACAGACTCATGAAATCCGATTTTATATTTCATGAGCGCATTTTGATTCTGGATGTGATTCTGGCGGAGAGTGTCAGCAGAAAGGAGGGGCCTGTCAGCGGATGGATACAGAATGTTTTTAAATTGTATTTTATTTTATTTTATTATTTTGGGGATGTCAGGCTGTTAACAGTTTCCTGTCAGGTTTTCCCTCGGGAAATTTGTGAAGAGACACGGCTCTAATCTTCTATTTTCCCACAACACGGAACACTGAAGGTGCGTGTGTGCTCTTTTACTTCTTCCGTGTGAGGACCAATGTGTGTTTTGGAGAGTGGGGACATTTAGTCCATTCCTCTTTGAGGGTTAAGATGGTTTTAGCGTTGATATTAGAATTAGCTTTTATAACGTCATCCATGCAATCACAACATGCCAACTGGGGACCTTTGTTGCATCTTTTCTCTCTTTCCTCATTTCCTGTCACCTCTGTCCTGTCACTATCAAAATAAAAGAAAAAATGCACCAAAACAACATGTGTTGGCTCACCTAGTACACTCAGCTCAGTGTGTGCAGTGATGTTGTGATTCTTGTTGCCGGCTGTGCAGCTGTAAGTGTCAGAGTCGTCGTCAGTGACACTCCTGATGATCAGATTACTGCCCACCAGCAGAGAGTACTTCTTATTCCTGCAAAGGAAGGAAGAGTCAGGTACAGTTCGTTCAGCACATTCTTTTTTTTCAAGTTCGTTTTCTTTAGGATAAGTCTGGTTAATTCTACAAATGTTCTCATTGTCAACAAATCCTGTCCCTCAGTGCTTTCAGACAGGGCCCATTGGTTTCTACTGAAGATTCTCAAAGCAGTCGGTCCCCATGTGGAAATAGTGCATTTATTCGGGACTATTTTTAGCTGTGTATCAATCTACGTTTGGCGCTGTGTGCATTTCTGGCAGCAGGATGGTTTCTGAGGGATTGAGTCAACATATACTTCAATGTGTGTATTCTTATAACTTTTGAAATTTTGCAATAAAGAAATGCAAATTTCGAGCGTTTCCATTGACTGGTTTGCAGCAGATAAACTTGGCTACAGCGTAGTTTTGTCAGAAGTTGGTGCTATCGGCTACGCATGTCTGTATTGTACCATTAAACAGAGTAGAAGAAGAAGTGGAGGTTGCGAACTGGAAATAAATCATCTAACCATCTAACCCATGCATGAGTTTTCAAGAATTAGTTTCAATTGTCAATAATTTCTCATGTCAGCTAGTTTTGGCTGTTTCAAGTTGTCTGGAGATGACAACAAACTAATACAATGATTGTAATAGACGAGTAAGGGCCACTGCCGCTGAATTTATTCGGCAAACGCTTTTCTTTATTCGATTAAGTGCGTCGACTGATTTTCTTCAAAGGCAAAACCACCTCAAACCTCTACAGTTTCTCCAATGCGATGCTTCAAAACGTGCAAGAAAATACATGGAAACACGGCTAGTGTGGCTCATTGATGGCGATTGACACACACTACTTGTTAGTCGGACACATTCATTGTTGGTTTTGGTCTTTTTATAACATTTACTGACAATGTAATATCACTGGACTTATGTGAATGATTGGGCTGTATTGGGATACATGTGGGGCTATACTGGACAAACTATACCCTGAGTAGAGATTATGGGTCATCATGTGGGTTAAACTTGGATTATCTCAGAACAACGTACAATATTAACAGACAGGTGGACATACCAGGTCTGGATCAGTTCCTCTCCTCTCCTCCACTGGATGCTCGGAGTCGGGTATCCGGAAGCGGAACATTCCAGCACGGCGTCGGTTCCCAGTTGAGCCGTTCCACTGGATGGACGCTGGAGGAACTGGAGGTTCCTGCTCACGCCGGGTTCTGAGAGAGCGAGACGGAGAGAAGGAAGCCAGAAACTGAAACAGAGTTCGTATTCTGAAATACTAAACGTGGCCATATGTGGCCAAACATACCCAAACGTTGCAGGCGTATATGATGCTGAACAAGTCATTAAAAAACAATTGCAGGTATTTGCTCCCACTCAGACGGAAGAGCAACAGTGAAGTCCAACATATTGGGTGGAAAGGGCCTGGCTCGAAGGCAACGGTCCCGTTCTTGTTCCATATGTGTTAGATGGGATCGAGGTCAAGTTCTTCCACACCAAACTGGGAAAAAACTGTTCTTTGTGGAGCTGGCTTTGTGCATGGACGAGTCAACTGTTACAAGGTTGGAAGAACACATTTGTCTAAATATTAAACATGACTCAGAGTCTACAGCTGCCAGCTCTGTAAAGCGATAGGTCTGCTTTTAAAAAACAAACAAGCAAACAAGCAGTTTTTCTGAACATTTAGGCATCAAGTGTTACGGTGCTGGTTGTCATTTCTGTAGTTTAAATATCATCAGTGTTTGCATTATTGTAGAGTAGCACCGAACACAAATGAATGTCAATCATATTCAAGGTATTTTGTAAAAGTCTGGGAACCATGAATCTCTAAACCAAATTGAATGGCAATCCATCCAACAGGTGTTGCGATATTTCATTCTGGACCAAAGCATGGGCTAACTGACCAACATATCCATTCTTGGAGCCCAACAAATACTCAACGACCTAATACTTTGTTGGTCCACATTTAGGCACAGAATTAAGGATGATGAGGAACAAAAAGTCCCAGTATGAGAAATACAGCGAAATCACAAGACCTGGGTAGGATCTCAAGGTTCTTAAAAGTATGTGAATATTTGGCTAAGAAATCTAAGACTCCTCTGATGGACAAACCCATAGATGCTTGAATAACAAGGCTACCTCTGAAATGGCTTCTTAAAAAGTCGACATGGGTTGAAGCAGTCATGTTTTCAAGATGAGATTTTCTATCAAATTTTCTATCAAAAACTAAAGTCTGATAATAATAATAAATAATAATAATGTATTTTATTTGTAACGCACTTTTCATTTTTTTTTTTTTAAATCTCAGAGTGCCACAGAGCCAGTACATAGTAAAAACATGGTAAAAAGCATAGTTAAAACATAAAAAAATAAAATAAAATACAAAATGACACACACAGACACACACACACAACACACAACAAACACAACAAACAACAAACACACAACACACAACAAACACACAACCTGACCCCCTGCGGTGGGTCAGGTTGTGTTCGCCCTCAGGTTGGCCCGAGGGCTGGTGGGTTCTCCAAGAGGACGAGACAATTTCCTTTCGGGGACAGAAAGTTAGCACGCCCCACGGCACTGACATACACAAACATACGCACCTCCAACCTGAAATATGCTGGTAAGCCCGTATTCATCCTCATTGAGCATTGAGTCATTTCACCTCATTTCTTCTGAAATGAATCTGATTGAGCTGATATTAATTTACATATTATTATTTAAATTATATAATTTATTTTATATTTGTATTCTACTTTTTATAGTCGATTGTGTTATGTGTAATAGTGTATGTAATATTATATTGCATATATATTCTAATATTTTTGTAATCAATTGTATACTTCACATGGTAGATCATTTGTATCATATATACATTTTATGGGTTTACATATTTTAGTTATTATTTTCTGCCAACTATAAATCTTAATTATAACTACTTACTTAACTATGAAAATTCAATGAATCCCATGAGACTATTTCCTGATTAAGTGATTGTTTCCTGCAGCATGGACAGATTTGTGTGATTCAAACATAATGAATAAGGTGTAAAGCTGTACGACCTCTGGATTCAGTAACAAAAGTAAGTAACAAACTAAATGAGTTTAAGCTGGAACCACAGGGAGCTCTGTGGTTTATACATTTGAGACATGTTAAAACGATCCTCTGAAGCCTGATGAAGAACCAAACTAGTGAAGTCAGAGTCAGACAGATATCACTTTTAGAGATATAAGTCCAGAATATGTTTAGCCTAGCTTAGCACAAAGAGACAGCAGGACACAGGATTATGTTTTTTGGCTGTTGAATATTTGAAATACAATACATACTTCATTCAATCTAACTCTTAATTTAAAATGTTTCTGAACAGTTTCATTGATTAATCAAATCAATCAAATTATTTATTGTATGTGAAATGGATTTATTAATTAATTCTACCGATTTATTTTTGAATAATTGATTTTAATTTGAACTTCTCATATATATAAACATATATATTTTTATTTACTTAATTATAGATGCATCTATTTATTTATTATTGAAATTTGTTATTTATTATTTATTTACTATATGGTTTAATTGTTTTTATTCTTATATAGCTTGGATTTTCTTTTTGTTTACTTAAACTTTATTTTGCACACTGTCTTATGTAACAGCCAGGTGAGTTTTGAGGTAATCAACGGCTGTAGTTGTCCCCTGTGAGTTTTCCTCCTAAACTTTACCGATGGGACTCTGACGAGGATTAACTGTTGACACATGTTTGCAGCTGTGTGTGAGGGTGGATGGGGTGCAGCGGTTTTGAATAAGGGACTAAGTGGCGATCGAAATGCAAAGTACATGTGATTATCCTGCTGAAGGTCGGCGCTCCGGCTCCAGAGACCCCCCGCTGGGACAGAGCGCAGGAACACTTCAGGAGCTTGAGCTTGGTGTTTAACCAGGAAAGAGAGAGCTAAACTTAGCTGGAATACCAGTGATGAAGTGGACAGTATATGGACTGGTGTAATTGCACGGTGTGGAGTGTATTAAACATCGGCGGCTGACGGACTCCCTGCAGACTGATGAGAAACTCTTTCCTCTCAGACGTATGATTAAAATCCCATCGTACTCTCTTAGTATTCATTACATCACATTTCATTTTAAAATGAGACATCTAGCATGGAGAGAAAATTAACAAAAATGACTCCCTGACAAAATGGAAGGTAGAACTCACTATGAAGTAAAACTGCTGGTGCAGTACTTCACTGTTACAAGACTGTATCTCTAAGTTAACATTCGGAGGTTGAGAACACAAATAACAATAAAAATATGTACAAAAGTTGATGCCATAAGTTCCAAGTTAGGTTGAACTAATCTACAGAAGTCTACACTCCTATGGGAGGCCAAACTCTCCACTGAAACCAGATCAACTAGAATGACCTCCACACAGTTGCATATCTTTAACAAGTCAAGTTGTCTAGATGTCAATTCAATTCAATTCAACACATTATTTTTGTATAGCCCCAAATCACAAATTTGCCTCAGAGGGCTTTACAATCTGTACACATGCGACATCCTCTGTCCAGGGACCCTCACATCGGATCAGGAAAAACTCCCCCCAAAAACCCTTTGATGGGGAGAGACCTGTGGGAGAGCAACAGAGGAGGGGATCCCTCTCCCCGACTGGACAAAAGTGCAATAGATGTCAGGTGTACAGCATGAACAATAAAACAGAATGTTTCATCATTCTATCCTGTTCAGACATTTGTGTTAAATTAAACTGGCTTTTGAATTCTTGAGTTATGGCCAAAAACGTGTTCACATTGACCTTTGACCACCCAACCAGTTCATCCTTGAGTCCAGGTAGACGTTTTTGCCAAACCTGAAGAAATTCCCTGAAGGTGTTGGTTAGACATTCACGAGAATGGACCAGATGTAAGGACTGATAAGCCAACAACATAATACCTCCAGCCACGGCAGTCGTTGCCGTGGAAGCCTAAAAAACGGTATCTGTGGTTGTTAAAAGCCTGTAATAAGCCTGTCATAAGCCTGTAATAAGCTTGTAATAAGCCTGTCCCATCCCGAAGCAAATTATTGGACAGACTTCCTGTCTGACTCCCTTCCTGCCTAACAATGGCCACTCTGACCTGTGCACTCATCGCGCATCATCTTACACAAGCTACTAGCTAGTAATTAGTGCCGATAACCAGGTTGGTTGTTCATGTTCAATATGATAACTTGGGGGGAGTGGCTTTGGAGGGAGGCCTGAAGGGAAAATGTTTTCGACTGTTGCAACACTGGGCTGTGTTTTTCGGTTGGATAATTTTTTACCGGTTGCTTGAATCTCATACCTTAAAAGTATGAAAAGTATAGGTACTCAATGCAGAAAAATATGTCATATACATTATATCATTAGATAAAAGCAGGATGGAGTAGGAGTAGAACGTGGTAAAAGACTCAAGAACAAGCACCTTAAATATGCACTCAAGTACAGTAAAATGATTTGTCAGGTGATTGCGGTACATCACTGTTGGATCAGTTACCTGGGAGAACTCGGAGCTCGGCGTCTGTCCCCGTCCTGGTGCTGCCAGGGTTGTCGGCCAGACAGCGGTATGTGGCGGAGTCTGGTGGCTGGACGCGGCTGACCTGCAGAGAGCCGGAGGGCAACACCGCCAGGCGGGAGTCAGGGTCAAAGGTCAGCGGTAGGTCCTCCCGGTTCTTCTGCCAGCGGATGATGGGCGTCGGGTCCCCCGAGACCTCACAGCGCAGCAGGGCGGTATCGCCGAGGTACGAGGAAACGGACTCAGTGGGCACGACCACCTTCAGCGGACCTGGAAAGATTTCGTAAAGGGGGGAGGGGGGTATTAACAGAAAGATGGGGATCGATAGACTTATCTCTGTGTAAAAATACATATTCTGTTGATTGTTTCTTTGACTCCCTGTACAGAGTCCTTTCTTTGTCTCTTCACTTCATTTAGCCATGCAGAAATGTACTCCACTGAATGAGCTGAATGGCACATAGTGAACAGAACTGTACTGAACTGACCTGGACTGTAATGTTGTGTACTGTACTGAAATGAACTGCAGCAACTACAACTACTGCTTGACAGGATAATTGTACATCTACAAAAACTACTGCTGTCATTGATGTTCCTACTGATGTTAGTACTGCTTTCAGCACTGCTAATAGTACTGTTGTTATTACTGTTTAAAATGCTGCTGTAATTTCTGCCGTTAATACTGTCGTTAGTACTGGTGTTAGTAGTGCTCTTAGTGCTGCTGTTGGTACTGGAGTTACTGCTGGAGTTACTACTGGAGTTAGTAGTGGTGTTAGTACTGTTGTTAGTGCTCTTAGTGCTGCTGTTGGTACTGCTGTTATTATTGTTAGTACTGTTGTTATTACGGTTGTTAGTACTGTTGTTAGTACTGTGTCAGTCCTGCTGTCAGTTCTGCTGTTAGTACTGGTGTTATTATTACTGTAAATACTGCTGTCAGTACTGCGTCAGTTCTCTATCATTCCTGCTGTCAGTACTAATAGAGCGTCTGTGTCACACAGGACACACAGCAGCAGCAGCAGGGAGAAGAAGAAGAGGTGAGCTGACAGTAAAGGTTTTCCAGGTCGACAAGTAGAAGAGAATTATATAGACAAGGATGGAACAGGAAGGGAGTTGAGGCCCAGCGGGTGTGGATGTGAGAGAGAGACAGAGTTAGACTTTGAACAACGGGAGGACAGTTGAAAGTCAGACAGAAAAACAGAGAGACGGGGACAGGGTGGACAGGCAGTGTCCAGCCCGCTGTGTTTAGGACGCACGCCGCTTCCTGTCTGATTAGATTCACTTCAACAACAAGCGGCCTGTAGCAACGTAAACACACGCTGAAACCAGCCGCACTTATGCACTGCACTGCACAGCCCAGTCATTCTATCATCTGAAGCTCACGCCTGCTTATGTTTTCATTTCAACATGCTCCCGGGGCCTCCGGGCAGATTAACTACACTCTGCAGGAATGTCAGGAATTCAATAAAGAGAAGCTTATTTTCTTTTCCGTGTTGATGTTGTCCCACAATTTTACAGTAGGGTCTAAACTGGTTCAAATGATTAAATGGGAATATTATATTGTGTTATTCTTGCCTCCTGAACCCCGTGACAGTCCAAACGTCCACGGATAACATTATTTGAGAAAGGATTTTTCTGGGACGGGTTCCTTTTCTGGGAGGTCTCAAAGGGGACATAATCAATACTTGGCAAATTGTATTCATGAAAAAAAAAGAGTTTATCAGTCCCCTATATCTATATCTAGCGTAGGAATCAGAAAAGAATCAGTTCCCATTTCTTCCATTTTACCTCGACACATAAACTGCAAACTCTGACACAAACACTCACTTTCTGTTCTGAACATGCTTCAGTCTGACTCTCGAGTCGCCGCTGGCACACACACACTCTTAATTTTGTTACTTGTTGGGGACTTTCATTCCTGGAGGCATTACCCAACAAATATAATTCTAAAAACCTGAAACAATTGTTTCAAGGTCAATGTCAACCCTTAAAACAATATTACCCTAATATAAGTGGTTTACATTGTGGGCTCCTGCTGTTTCTTTCCCACAAGTGCTGTGAGTCCTTGTAATGTCGCTACAAGTGTTTTTGTCCCTATGAGATAATTCGGACCAACGTTTAAATTTATGGTCGAGGTGGTTCCGAGTGAGCTGAGCCTCAAATATTAGAATGTGGAGTTAAAACACTGCAGACTACTCAGTGAGAATCGTTGCTTGCACAATGCCGGACATTCAGCACAACAAAGTCGCCATTTGTAAATCGCTAAGCTACCGCCAAAAGTGACCGCAATATTTTTTATTCTCTTGCCCCTGACATTTTTGAATGACAGACTGCAAAACCGCCCAATGTTGTATTGACAAAGTACAGAAATGCCTGGGTTTGGTAACTGTGGACCGTATTTATGAACAGGTTATATGTCTTTAATTAAATAATTAAATGTTTTTAGTCAAAGACAGTGACAGAAAACTGTAATGATCTGAATAGAACCAATAACCTTTAATAAAAAAGCAGGTTTTCAACCACAGCAAACCCTACATTAAGGTACAGCAAAACATCTTGATCTTTAAGTCCCCCTGTCTTTTTCTTGAGTTCAAAAGATTGATTCATGCTCGCCACATCCTTGAGGGTCCCGAGTGTCCATACGGCCAATTGACGTCACACATTCAGACTCTGACCCTTCGCGGGGGTTACGTGCTGCCGGGTTTTCGACTGTCTGAGCACAAAAACAAAAGTCTAACTCAGCGGAAAATGTGGAACTTTGACTAGCTTTGAGAATGTCCTGATGAACCCACACGGGAGTATGAAAGATCGACGTCAGCTCATGTCTGTGCGACAGCTCGCGGAGAGCAACCAATTTTTAGAATAAAAAAATGAATAATAATTGTATTTTTACTTCTGGCGAAAAGCTTCCAGAGAGCATACCAGATTCCAAAACCAAAGGCAAACTGTCCTGGAAGCAGGTGGAATTATCTCACCTGATGCTGAAGAATAAACAACTTCTGAAAACAAGTGCAGTTTACAGGGTGCACACATGCAGATTTGTAGTTTTTTTTTTGTTACTTGCTGAGTCAGAGTGGCATCATGTTTCTTTTCTACTGATCTGACAACATCTTCCCTGAATATATTACAACAGCGTGAACGGCCTGATATATACTATATATACTGATCTTCAGTCGGAGTGGAAATTCTGATCACACAGAATGAAAAAAGAAGAACAAGATGAAGGAGAGCAGCATGAAGGAAGAATCAGGGAGGAGAAATGGGTCAAACCATCAGGATAGGAGGGGCAGAGGAGAGGATGTATTACAAAAAAATCTGAATCAAGAAGAAGAAGAAGAAGAAGAAGAAGAAGAAGAAACTTTGACACTGAACTCAACATGCCTTCACTTTAACGTTGTGTCTTCAGATTAAATCCGACAACCTCCGGACCAAAAACAAAACCTCTTTGATTTCTTTTATTCCTGCTGATTTTATCCTCATTAGATAAACGGACCGAAATTACTGGAACGGATAATTACATGCAAATCACAGCAAACAGCCGAGGCCGGCGTGTAGGGACTTGAGGACGCTCCTACTCTCAATCGTCGCCTTGAGAGCGATTATTATCTGCGATTATTATCTTTACTCGAACTACCTATTCATTTTAACATAGTACTTCATACAGTAACCTGTACTAGTACGAACTATTAATTTAAACAGTACTTCATAAAGTAACCTGTACCAGTACGAACTATTAATTTAAACATAGTACTTCATACAGTAACCTGTACTAGTACGAACTATTAATTTAAACATAGTACTTCATACAGTAACATGTACTTGTACGAACTATTAATTTAAACATAGTACTTCATACAGTAACATGTACTAGTACTAACTATTCATTTTAACATAGTACTTCATACAGTAACCTGTACTAGTACGAACTATTAATTTAAACAGTACTTCATAAAGTAACCTGTACCAGTACGAACTATTAATTTAAACATAGTACTTCATACAGTAACCTGTACTAGTACGAACTATTAATTTAAACATAGTACTTCATACAGTAACCTGTACTAGTACGAACTATTAATTTAAACATAGTACTTCATACAGTAACATGTACTTGTACGAACTATTAATTTAAACATAGTACTTCATACAGTAACATGTACTAGTACTAACTATTCATTTAAACATAGTACTTCATACAGGAACATGTACTAGTACTAACTATTCATTTAAACATAGGACTTCATACAGTAACCTGTACTAGTACTAACTATTCATTTAAACATAGTACTTCATACAGTAACATGTACTAGTACTAACTATTCATTTAAACATAGTACTTCATACAGTAACATGTACTAGTACTAACTATTCATTTAAACATAGTACTTCATACAGTAACATGTACTTGTACGAACTATTAATTTAAACATAGTACTTCATACAGTAACATGTACTAGTACTAACTATTCATTTAAACATAGTACTTCATACAGTAACATGTACTAGTACTAACTATTCATTTAAACATAGTACTTCATACAGTAACATGTACTTGTACGAACTATTAATTTAAACATAGTACTTCATACAGTAACATGTACTAGTACTAACTATTCATTTAAACACGGTACTTCATACAGTAACATGTACTAGTACTAACTATTCATTTAAACATAGTACTTCATACAGTAACATGTACTAGTACTAACTATTCATTTAAACATAGTACTTCATACAGTAACATGTACTAGTACTAACTATTCATTTAAACATAGTACTTCATACAGTAACATGTACTAGTACTAACTATTCATTTAAACATAGTACTTCATACAGTAACATGTACTAGTACTAACTATTCATTTAAACATAGTACTTCATACAGTAACCTGTACTAGTACGAACTATTCATTTAAACATAGTACTTCATACAGTAACCTGTACTAGTACTACCTATTCATTTAAACATAGTACTTCATACAGTAACCTGTACTAGTACGAACTATTCATTTAAACATAGTACTTCATACAGTAACATGTACTAGTACGAACTATTAATTTAAACATAGTACTTCATAAAGTAACCTGTACTAGTACTAACTATTCATTTAAACATAGTACTTCATACAGTAACCTGTACTAGTACTACCTTTTCATTTAAACATAGTACTTCATACAGTAACCTGTACTAGTACTAACTATTCATTTAAACATAGTACTTCATACAGTAACCTGTACTAGTACGAACTATTCATTTAAACATAGTACTTCATACAGTAACCTGTACTAGTACGAACTATTCATTTAAACATAGTACTTCATACAGTAACCTGTACTAGTGCTAACTTTTCATTTAAACATAGTACTTCATACAGTAACCTGTACTAGTATGAACTACTCATTTAAACATAGTACTTCATACAGTAACCTGTACTAGTACTAACTATTCATTTAAACATAGTACTTCATACAGTAACCTGTACTAGTGCTAACTTTTCATTTAAACATAGTACTTCATACAGTAACCTGTACTAGTATGAACTACTCATTTAAACATAGTACTTCATACAGTAACCTGTACTAGTACGAACTATTAATTTAAACATAGTACTTCATACAGTAACCTGTACTAGTACTAACTATTCATTTTAACATAGTACTTCATACAGTAACATGTACTAGTGCTAACTTTTCATTTAAACATAGTACTTCATACAGTAACATTTACTAGTGCTAACTTTTCATTTAAACATAGTACTTCATACAGTAACCTGTACTAGTACGAACTATTAATTTAAACATAGTACTTCATACAGTAACCTGTACTAGTACTAACTATTCATTTAAACATAGTACTTCATACAGTAACATGTACTAGTGCTAACTTTTCATTTAAACATAGTACTTCATACAGTAACCTGTACTAGTACGAACTATTAATTTAAACATAGTACTTCATACAGTAACCTGTACTAGTACTAACTATTCATTTAAACATAGTACTTCATACAGTAACATGTACTAGTGCTAACTTTTCATTTAAACATAGTACTTCATACAGTAACATGTACTAGTGCTAACTTTTCATTTAAACATAGTACTTCATACAGTAACCTGTACTAGTACGAACTACTCATTTAAACATAGTACTTCATACAGTAACCTGTACTAGTACAAACTATTAATTTAAACATAGTACTTCATAAAGTAACCTGTACTAGTACTAACTATTCATTTTAACATAGTACTTCATACAGTAACATGTACTCGTACTAACTATTCATTTAAACATAGTACTTCATACAGGAACATGTACTAGTACGAACTATTAATTTAAACAGTACTTCATGAAGTAACCTGTACTAGTACGAACTATTCATTTTAACATAGTACTTCATACAGTAACCTGTACTAGTACTACCTATTCATTTAAACATAGTACTTCATACAGTAACATGTACTAGTATGAACTATTAATTTAAACATAGTACTTCATACAGTAACCTGTACTAGTACGAACTATTCATTTAAACATAGTACTTCATACAGTAACCTGTACTAGTACGAACTATTAATTTAAACATAGTACTTCATACAGTAACATGTACTAGTACTAAATATTCATTTAAACATAGTACTTCATACAGTAACCTGTACTAGTACTACCTATTCATTTAAACATAGTACTTCATACAGTAACATGTACTAGTATGAACTATTAATTTAAACATAGTACTTCATACAGTAACCTGTACTAGTACGAACTATTCATTTAAACATAGTACTTCATACAGTAACCTGTACTAGTACGAACTATTCATTTAAACATAGTACTTCATACAGTAACATGTACTAGTACTAAATATTCATTTAAACATAGTACTTCATACAGTAACCTGTACTAGTACGAACTATTAATTTAAACATAGTACTTCATAAAGTAACCTGTACTAGTACTAACTATTCATTTTAACATAGTACTTCATACAGTAACCTGTACTAGTACTACCTATTCATTTAAACATAGTACTTCATACAGTAACATGTACTAGTATGAACTATTAATTTAAACATAGTACTTCATACAGTAACCTGTACTAGTACGAACTATTCATTTAAACATAGTACTTCATACAGTAACCTGTACTAGTACGAACTATTAATTTAAACATAGTACTTCATACAGTAACATGTACTAGTACTAAATATTCATTTAAACATAGTACTTCATACAGTAACCTGTACTAGTACTACCTATTCATTTAAACATAGTACTTCATACAGTAACATGTACTAGTATGAACTATTAATTTAAACATAGTACTTCATACAGTAACCTGTACTAGTACGAACTATTCATTTAAACATAGTACTTCATACAGTAACCTGTACTAGTACGAACTATTAATTTAAACATAGTACTTCATAAAGTAACCTGTACTAGTACTAACTATTCATTTTAACATAGTACTTCAAACAGTAACATGTACTCGTACTAACTATTCATTTAAACATAGTACTTCATACAGTAACCTGTACTAGTACTACCTATTCATTTAAACATAGTACTTCATACAGTAACCTGTACTAGTACTAACTATTCATTTTAACATAGTACTTCATACAGTAACATGTACTAGTACTAACTATTCATTTAAACATAGTACTTCATACAGTAACCTGTACTAGTACTACCTATTCATTTAAACATAGTACTTCATACAGTAACCTGTACTAGTACTACCTATTCATTTAAACATAGTACTTCATACAGTAACCTGTACTAGTACTAACTATTCATTTTAACATAGTACTTCATACAGTAACATGTACTAGTACTAACTATTCATTTTAACATAGTACTTCATACAGTAACATGTACTCGTACTAACTATTCATTTAAACATAGTACTTCATACAGTAACATGTACTAGTACTAACTATTCATTTAAACATAGTACTTCATACAGTAACCTGTACTAGTACTACCTATTCATTTAAACATAGTACTTCATACAGTAACATGTACTAGTACGAACTATTAATTTTAACATAGTACTTCATACAGTAACATGTACTAGTACTACCTATTCATTTTAACATAGTACTTCATACAGTAACATGTACTCGTACTAACTATTCATTTAAACATAGTACCTCATACAGTAACATGTACTAGTACTAACTATTCATTTTAACATAGTACTTCATACAGTAACCTGTACTAGTACTACCTATTCATTTTAACATAGTACTTCATACAGTAACATGTACTCATACTAACTATTCATTTAAACATAGTACTTCATACAGTAACCTGTACTAGTACTAACTATTCATTTAAACATAGTACTTCATACAGTAACCTGTACTAGTACTAACTATTCATTTAAACATAGTACTTCATACAGTAACATGTACGAGTACTAACTATTCATTTAAACATAGTACTTCATACAGTAACATGTACTAGTACTAACTATTCATTTAAACATAGTACTTCATACAGTAACATGTACTAGTACTAACTATTCATTTTAACATAGTACTTCATACAGTAACATGTACTCATACTAACTATTCATTTAAACATAGTACTTCATACAGTAACCTGTACTAGTACTAACTATTCATTTAAACATAGTACTTCATACAGTAACCTGTACTAGTACTAACTATTCATTTAAACATAGTACTTCATACAGTAACATGTACGAGTACTAACTATTCATTTAAACATAGTACTTCATACAGTAACATGTACTAGTACTAACTATTCATTTAAACATAGTACTTCATACAGTAACATGTACTAGTACTAACTTTTCATTTAAACATGGTACTTCATACAGTAACCTGTACTAGTACTAACTATTCATTTAAACATAGTACTTCATACAGTAACATGTACTAGTACTAACTATTCATTTAAACATAGTACTTCATACAGTAACATGTACTAGTGCTAACTTTTCATTTAAACATGGTACTTCATACAGTAACATGTACTAGTACTAACTATTCATTTAAACATAGTACTTCATACAGGAACATGTACTAGTAGTAACTATTCATTTAAACATAGTACTTCATACAGGAACATGTACTAGTAGTAACTATTCATTTAAACATAGTACTTCATACAGTAACCTGTACTAGTACGAACTATTCATTTAAACATATTACTTCATACAGTAACATGTACTAGTACTAACTATTCATTTTAACATAGTACTTCATACAGTAACATGTACTCGTACTAACTATTCATTTAAACATAGTACCTCATACAGTAACATGTACTAGTACTAACTATTCATTTTAACATAGTACTTCATACAGTAACCTGTACTAGTACTACCTATTCATTTTAACATAGTACTTCATACAGTAACATGTACTCATACTAACTATTCATTTAAACATAGTACTTCATACAGTAACCTGTACTAGTACTAACTATTCATTTAAACATAGTACTTCATACAGTAACCTGTACTAGTACTAACTATTCATTTAAACATAGTACTTCATACAGTAACATGTACGAGTACTAACTATTCATTTAAACATAGTACTTCATACAGTAACATGTACTAGTACTAACTATTCATTTAAACATAGTACTTCATACAGTAACATGTACTAGTACTAACTATTCATTTTAACATAGTACTTCATACAGTAACATGTACTCATACTAACTATTCATTTAAACATAGTACTTCATACAGTAACCTGTACTAGTACTAACTATTCATTTAAACATAGTACTTCATACAGTAACCTGTACTAGTACTAACTATTCATTTAAACATAGTACTTCATACAGTAACCTGTACTCGTACTAACTATTCATTTAAACATAGTACTTCATACAGTAACCTGTACTAGTACTAACTATTCATTCAAACATCGTACTTCATACAGTAACATGTACTAGTACTAACTATTCATTTAAACATAGTACTTCAAACAGTAACCTGTACTAGTACTAACTATTCATTTAAACATAGGACTTCATACAGTAACATGTACTCGTACTAACTATTCATTTAAACATAGTACTTCATACAGTAACATGTACTTGTACTAACTATTCATTTTAACATATTACTTCATACAGGAACATGTACTAGTACTAACTATTCATTTAAACATAGTACTTCATACAGTAACATGTACTCGTGCTAACTTTTCATTTAAACATGGTACTTCATGAAGTAACATGTACTAGTACTAACTATTAATTTAAACATAGTACTTCATACAGTAACATGTACTAGTACTAACTATTCATTTAAACATAGTACTTCATACAGTAACCTGTACTAGTACTAACTATTCATTTAAACATAGTACTTCATACAGGAACATGTACTAGTACTAACTATTCATTTAAACATAGTACTTCATACAGGAACATGTACTAGTACTAACTATTCATTTAAACATAGTACTTCATACAGTAACCTGTACTAGTACGAACTATTCATTTAAACATAGTACTTCATACAGTAACATGTACTAGTACTAACTATTCATTTAAACATAGTACTTCATACAGGAACATGTACTAGTGCTAACTTTTCATTTAAACATGGTACTTCATACAGTAACATGTACTAGTACTAACTATTCATTTAAACATAGTACTTCATACAGGAACATGTACTAGTGCTAACTTTTCATTTAAACATGGTACTTCATACAGTAACATGTACTAGTACGAACTATTCATTTAAACATAGTACTTCATACAGGAACATGTACTAGTACTAACTATTCATTTAAACATAGTACTTCATACAGTAACATGTACTAGTGCTAACTTTTCATTTAAACATGGTACTTCATACAGTAACCTGTACTAGTACTAACTATTAATTTAAACATAGTACTTCATACAGTAACCTGTACTAGTACTAACTATTCATTTAAACATAGTACTTCATACAGTAACATGTACTAGTACTAACTTTTCATTTAAACATGGTACTTCATACAGTAACCTGTACTAGTACTAACTATTCATTTAAACATAGTACTTCATACAGTAACATGTACTAGTACTAACTATTCATTTAAACATAGTACTTCATACAGTAACATGTACTAGTGCTAACTATTCATTTAAACATGGTACTTCATACAGTAACATGTACTAGTACTAACTATTCATTTAAACATAGTACTTCATACAGGAACATGTACTAGTAGTAACTATTCATTTAAACATAGTACTTCATACAGGAACATGTACTAGTACTAACTATTCATTTAAACATGGTACTTCATACAGTAACATGTACTAGTACTAACTATTCATTTAAACATAGTACTTCATACAGTAACATGTACTAGTAGTAACTATTCATTTAAACATAGTACTTCATACAGTAACATGTACTAGTACTAACTATTCATTTAAACATGGTACTTCATACAGTAACATGTACTAGTACTAACTATTCATTTAAACATAGTACTTCATACAGGAACATGTACTAGTAGTAACTATTCATTTAAACATAGTACTTCATACAGGAACATGTACTAGTAGTAACTATTCATTTAAACATAGTACTTCATACAGTAACCTGTACTAGTACGAACTATTCATTTAAACATAGTACTTCATACAGTAACATGTACTAGTACTAACTATTCATTTAAACATAGTACTTCATACAGTAACCTGTACTAGTACTAACTTTTCATTTAAACATGGTACTTCATACAGTAACCTGTACTAGTACTAACTATTAATTTAAACATAGTACTTCATACATTAACCTGTACTAGTACTAACTATTCATTTAAACATAGTACTTCATACAGTAACCTGTACTAGTACTAACTATTCATTTAAACATAGTACTTCATACAGTAACATGTACTAGTGCTAACTTTTCATTTAAACATGGTACTTCATACAGTAACCTGTACTAGTACTAACTATTCATTTAAACATAGTACTTCATACAGGAACATGTACTAGTACTAACTATTCATTTAAACATAGTACTTCATACAGGAACATGTACTAGTGCTAACTATTCATTTAAACATGGTACTTCATACAGTAACATGTACTAGTGCTAACTTTTCATTTAAACATGGTACTTCATACAGTAACATGTACTAGTACTAACTATTCATTTAAACATAGTACTTCATACAGTAACCTGTACTAGTACTAACTATTCATTTAAACATAGTACTTCATACAGTAACCTGTACTAGTGCTAACTTTTCATTTAAACATAGTACTTCATACAGTAACATGTACTAGTACTAACTATTGATTTAAACATAGTACTTCATACAGTAACATGTACTAGTGCTAACTTTTCATTTAAACATGGTACTTCATACAGTAACATGTACTAGTACTAACTATTAATTTAAACATAGTACTTCATACAGTAACCTGTACTAGTACTAACTATTCATTTAAACATAGTACTTCATACAGTAACCTGTACTAGTACTAACTATTCATTTAAACATAGTACTTCATACAGTAACCTGTACTAGTGCTAACTTTTCATTTAAACATGGTACTTCATACAGTAACCTGTACTAGTACTAACTATTCATTTAAACATAGTACTTCATACAGTAACCTGTACTAGTGCTAACTTTTCATTTAAACATAGTACTTCATACAGTAACATGTACTAGTACTAACTATTCATTTAAACACAGTACTTCATACAGTAACATGTACTAGTACTAACTATTCATTTAAACATAGTACTTCATACAGTAACCTGTACTAGTACTAACTATTCATTTAAACATGGTACTTCATACAGTAACATGTACTAGTACTAACTATTCATTTAAAATGGTACTTCATACAGTAACATGTACGAGTACTAACTATTCATTTAAACATGGTACTTCATACAGTAACATTTACTAGTACTAACTATTCATTTAAACATAGTACTTCATACAGTAACATGTACTAGTACTAACTATTAATTTAAACATGGTACTTCATACAGTAACATTTACTAGTACTAACTATTCATTTAAACATAGTACTTCATACAGTAACATGTACTAGTACTAACTATTAATTTAAACATGGTACTTCATACAGTAACATGTACGAGTACTAACTATTCATTTAAACATGGTATTTCATACAGTAACATTTACTAGTACTAACTATTCATTTAAACATGGTACTTCATACAGTAACATGTACGAGTACTAACTATTCATTTAAACATAGTACTTCATACAGTAACCTGTACTAGTACTAACTATTCATTTAAACATAGTACTTCATACAGTAACATGTACTAGTACTAACTATTCATTTAAACATAGTACTTCATACAGTAACATGTACTAGTACTAACTATTCATTTAAACATGGTACTTCATACAGTAACCTGTACTAGTGCTAACTTTTCATTTAAACATGGTACTTCATACAGTAACATGTACTAGTACTAACTATTCATTTAAACATAGTACTTCATACAGTAACATGTACTAGTACTAACTATTCATTTAAACATAGTACTTCATACAGTAACCTGTACTAGTACTAACTATTCATTTAAACATGGTACTTCATACAGTAACATGTAGTAGTACTAACTATTCATTTAAACATGGTACTTCATACAGTAACATGTACTCGTACTAACTATTCATTTAAACATAGTACTTCATACAGTAACATGTACTAGTACTAACTATTCATTTAAACATGGTACTTCATACAGTAACATGTACTCGTACTAACTATTCATTTAAACATAGTACTTCATACAGTAACCTGTACTAGTACTAACTATTCATTTAAACATAGTACTTCATACAGTAACATGTACTTGTACTAACTATTCATTTAAACATAGTACTTCATACAGTAACATGTACTAGTACTAACTATTCATTTAAACATGGTACTTCATACAGTAACCTGTACTAGTACTAACTATTCATTTAAACATGGTACTTCATACAGTAACATGTACTTGTACTAACTATTCATTTAAACATGGTACTTCATACAGTAACATGTACTAGTACTAACTATTAATTTAAACATAGTACTTCATACAGTAACATGTACTAGTACTAACTATTCATTTAAACATGGTACTTCATACAGTAACCTGTACTAGTACTAACTATTCATTTAAACATGGTACTTCATACAGTAACATGTACTAGTACTAACTATTCATTTAAACATGGTACTTCATACAGTAACCTGTACTAGTACTAACTATTCATTTACACATAGTACTTCATACAGTAACCTGTACTAGTACTAACTATTCATTTAAACATGGTACTTCATACAGTAACCTGTACTAGTGCTAACTTTTCATTTAAACATGGTACTTCATACAGTAACCTGTACTAGTACTAACTATTCATTTACACATAGTACTTCATACAGTAACCTGTACTAGTACTAACTATTCATTTAAACATGGTACTTCATACAGTAACCTGTACTAGTGCTAACTTTTCATTTAAACATGGTACTTCATACAGTAACATGTACTAGTACTAACTATTCATTTAAACATAGTACTTCATACAGTAACCTGTACTAGTACTAACTATTCATTTCAACATGGTACTTCATACAGTAACCTGTACTAGTGCTAACTTTTCATTTAAACATGGTACTTCATACAGTAACATGTACTAGTACTAACTATTCATTTAAACATAGTACTTCATACAGTAACCTGTACTAGTACTAACTATTCATTTCAACATGGTACACTTTGGACTGTGATCCTATGATATCGTGGTAATTGTAAAGACGAATGTCTTGTTCTCTTTGCAGACCTGTGGGTCTGTGAAGACATCTAGATGACCTACAGTGATAGCTACAATGTCGTCAGAGCGCCTCAGGAGAGAAAGTGTTGCTCGTATGTCAGCATTCTGCTCTCCGTAGTTGTGAGCTCTCTGCAGCCACAAGCAGGAGGCTATTAGCAACATGTTCTCTCCATTTCTGAAAAGATTCACAGAAATTGTCAGACCTTCTTTCAGACTCCATCTTCATTTTCATCTTGATTTCTTTGTGGTCAACTCTTCAATCTTTCATTGACAAAACACTTGATTGAATTGTTGTTTTGGGCTTTTCTTGTCATTTTATCACTGAATGAAGGAGACTTGTCCGTACATTCTGCCAGTCTATCTGTTCTGCTGTACTCTCTCTCTCGCTCTCTCTCTCTCTCTATGTTCCTCTTCTTTGTCCTCCCAATCTCATCTTTGTCTTGCTTTGAACTCATTGTTTAGTCTGTGTATTATTTATATTTCTTTCTTTTCTCCCTCTCACTCTCATTCTTCATCTGCAGTCTCTTTCTTTTCCTCTTTGCTCTCTCTCTCTGCTCTTTCTTCAATAGTCTCTCGCTCACCTCGCTCTGCTTCTTTCTCTGTATTCGTCCTGTTTCTTCTCTCCTCAGTCTGACATATTCTCTCTCCTTCTCTCTCTCTCTCTCTCTCTCTCTCTCTCTCTCTCTCTCTCTCTATCAATCAGTGTTTCTAATTAATTCCCAGTTTACAGTCGTATCTGAACACACACACACACACAGTCAGACTGCTAATTGAATTTTTAAGCTTCTGCTGTTCATTGGCATTTTGCCTTGTAATGTGTGTGCGTGTGTGTGCGTGTGTGTGTCTGTGTGTGTGTGTGTGTGTGTAAGGAATGACAGGCAGGCAGAACTGATTCACATTTGATGTAATTGAATGTAATACTGGGATTTGGGTGAATAATTGTTGTGAGTGTGTGCATGTTTACGTTTAAAACACAGCTCAGGTTTGGATACTGGCTGAAAGCTGTAGGACCTGAACAAACCAGGTTACTGGTTCCTTAGCGAGCACGGCCAATCCTGGCGCTTGAATGCTTCGCGGGACGGGTCTTGCCAAGAACAGCAGTGGGATTCACAGTAACATGCTGGGTATCTTTAATCTATACCTTTAAATATCTACCAGACTCATCCAGTGCCAAAAACGTCTCCAGTCGTACAATGCCTCCAATCGATCTTTTTTTTGTGTGTTTGAGAACAAAAAGACTAATTTGCTCAAAGCCAATCACTGCAAACGTTCTTCAATACATTGCGGCCACTGTACAGCTGCGGCTAGCAGCAAACGTGCAAACAGCGCTAACAACAGCAACAGCTCTGATAGAGCTAACAGTTTTACCTGGGGGGGAACCGGACAGCGGGCGTTATGTGCTTCCATTTACATGATGGGTATTGAATCGACCGTGGATACCTCAAGCAACCGTACTTCAAAACACCCAAACCATCCCTTCTAGTTCTTGCAATGGAGAAGGATTATGGTGGGAGTGGTAAACCCCTAAACCACAGACACCTCAGCTCTCACTCTCACTCTCACTCACACACACACACACACACACACACACACACACACACACACACACACACACACACACACACACACACACACATACTCTCTGTCTCCCTGTGAGCTGTAGCTGCTGGTCTCCAGTCTCTTTAATTGCTCTCACTGACTGAAAGCACGAGAGTCACTCCAGAGACCGAAAACCCTCGAACACAAAGAGCTTAGTGAGCTTAAGACATGACCAGCCAATACACACCCTGTGACAAAGAGTGTATGAGTGCATGTGTGTGTGTGTGTGTGTGTGTGTGTGTGTGTGTGTGTGTGTGTGTGTGTGTGTGTTATCCAGAGCTTTGTTATCAGAGTCTCAGAAGTAATCAGCATGTTGGTGAGGCTATCATTTTTCTTTTTCTTTTTCAAACAGAATTGAGTGAGTCTGAATTTTAATTTAATGTCACATTTAATGTCTGCAGCTTTTCTGTCTGAATAATGCTAATATTAATCAGGATAAATTATCATACTGAATGCGCAGTTAAAGGAATCACTTATGATTTACGTCCGACTTTGTCTGAGAGCGTTTCCCTCATTTTCAAAATTAACTAAAAATACAGAAAGCATTCTGTCAGAGACGGCTGCTTGGTTTGGGTGGATCCCCTTTTTTGGGACCACTTCCGGGGCGGGATGGCTCTCGCCGGGCGTATTTGCTCTACAAAGCACCGCGACCACTGGCTCTTGGTCGGCTTGGAAAGGCCCCGAGGTGAGGGAGGCTCCCGGCTTTGCAGCCCCCCTCGATTCCGGGGCCTTGGACTTGGACTGGGAGAGGGGGGTGCAGCTCTAAAAATAACGGTTTTGGACATACAAGGTGCCCGATGCCGACAATTTTCTATTAATGCTAATGTGTGCAGACATTTCATCTTTGCTCTGGGCCTTATCAATATGTATAGAGCTGAGAAGGAATCTTGATGTTGACATGTTATTACTAAATGAGTGAAAATAAACAGCCAAAACTAAATTCGAATTGTTATTCGGCAATAATAATGTTCATAAGTCTGTTGATAGCTGACAATGTTAGATGCGTTTCAAGGTTTCCTTTTACGCTATATATATATATATATATATGTATATATATATATATACATATATATATATATTTATTTTATTTTTTTCCTCTCGCAAATTAAATATTAATTTTAAATCCCTAAAACTCTGAGCTGTCATCTTGTCCTCCGGTGTAGACGGTGCACACTGTTGGCGATGCACTTAAGCCTCTGTGCCTCTCTCTGTATTAATGTCTTCCATAAACAGTATTGACCTTAAGCCACACTCCACTCACTCAATTACATTACAGGTGAATTACTTTAGTTCTATTAAATGAATACAGACAGTAAAATGAATGGAGGAAGCTGAGCAATATCAAATGTGTGTGTGTGTGTGTGTGTGTGTGTGTGTTATCATGGTAAATGCCAAGGACAGGTCAAGGTGTCATGGCAACATTAATATGAAGAGGGGAATCTCCTTTCCTTCTGCCCTCCCCTCCTCTTGTTAGGAGACCATGTTAGGAAAACCCATACTGTATAAAAAGAGGTGGACGTAGTGGCGTCATCCTCTTGATTTGACCATGACCATAACCTCATGTTTACAATGTTTACTGAGGAAACAATGACATTTTCTCAAAGGCTTCCATACGATCAGACTTATTTTAATGAGGGCCCTTAGACTCAGTGGCGGCTGGTCAATAGAGGGCCATGGGGCATGGCCCCACCATGAGCCACACAAAAAAATGTTTTAAATTAAAACAATTATAATAATCATAAATTATATAAATTGGAAATATTTGTGTTTTTGAACGATGGAATGTACCCAGTAATGTGTGTAAAATATGATATCTGCGCAAAATATATGCCTTTCCTGCTCGTGCTCTCCGCCTGTGTGCTCTCTGCTCGTGCTCTCTGTCTGTGTGCTCTCTGCTCGTGCTCTCTGTCTGTGTGCACGACACTCTGAGAACGCGCTTGGGGGGCCTAATCGTTTTGGCCCAAAAGAGGCGGGGCTATGAAGCAGTTTAGCCAATTGCTGATTCAAGATATAAATGAGTGACATACAATTGAGCCAATCAGCGCCCTCAAATATATTCAGTGTGGGCCAGAACGATCAGGCCCCCCTCGCTGCGCGTTCTCGTCAGGAGAAGTCTCTACAGGCGAGCGCCAGCGCGAGCACTCCTCCTCCAAGACCCGTTTGAGAGGAGAACTTTGCCAAAGAGCTGATATCAGATCAGCCAGACCTCACAATCAGACAGCAGACTCGCGGGAAAGGGAAGCAGTACATGCGGAGCTTCTGTACTAGCTGAACACCAGACAGGTTTGGCTAGCTGCATGACGTCATGCTAATCATTTATTTAGCTTTTTAAAACAACGGGGACGGATCCAGCACGGACAGTTACGGGAGTGAGGGATCAGGAGGTAAGGGAACATGAGAACACCAGGGTAGGGAGTGAGGGATGAGGAGGTAAGGAAACATGAGAACACCAGGACACACATGGAGAACTCTGTCAAGCTACATATTCGGCAAAGTGAACATGTGGACCCCAGATCATATTTTTGCATTATAAAGTCAATTGTGGTAGCAAACTGTTTAAGCCCAGAAAAGATGAGGACCTAAAGTTGAGCCCTGTTGGGCACCGTTTATTATTATTTTAAGAGTAGGGTTAGATTTAAAGGGGGAATTTATCTCATGCAGTTCTGAAAGTTGTGCCAAAACTATAAATCAGAGAATAGCTTCCTGTATGTACTGTTAAGATCACATAATTTATGTGTTATAGTGCTGCAACTTACCGGCCACAGTGACCTTGGCGGTCCGGCTAACAATGCTACCCAGTCCGTCCAGTGTGGCGAGGCACTGGTATGCACCCTCATCGGGTCGGTGGTGCCGCGAGTGCACCACGTTCTGCACCAGTAGCGAGCCGTTAGCTAGCTGCTGCCGCCGCTCGTCCACCACCGTGCTCAGCAGCACGCCGTCCTTACGCCATGTGATGGCGGGGGGTCCCGCCGCTGCGTCGGACTGCGCCTGGCAGTCGAGCTGCAGCACGCCACCTCGCACCGTCACGGTGTCCTGAGGCTCTTGGCTGAAAGTGAAGTCCACAAAGCCTCCGAGACTAGGCGAGGAGGAGGAGGGGGAGGAAGATGAGTAGGCGTCTGAGGCTAGAAGAGGAGAAGAGATGAAGAGGGGTTAGATGGAGGAAATCATAAGAAAGAAATCAAAACATCCCCATAGGACAGTTATTTATCGATGCAAATACTCTCCATTATATAAACTGACAACAGAGCTGGAGGCAAACTCAGGTTCATAACAGGGATGTGCCATACTCAAAGTATGATATTATAAGTCAAAACAAAATCAAAAAATCAGTAAGTATGGAGGTAAAGAAACATCTCACGCAGGATCAAAACCGATCAATACATCCGAGCAAAACGGAAATCTGATTCAGGGCCCAAGGCCTGCGGGGGGGGGGGGGCACCACATCTTGGGGGGGCACCACATCTTGCCTCTAGGTGCTATATTATCAATACATGTATATATTTTATCATAACAATCGATGATATGACCACGTGCATCACCTGATCAGCACCAAACAACAAGCAGACATTGTTAGCAACTAGCCACTACAGTAGAGTTTAGCTAACAGATATAACAAATATAAACCTTTTCATTTGCTCATCTTTCCCCACATGGACGAGAATATTTCACAACTCGCAGACAATTTCTGTTTGGTCGGACCCACATCTGGCTCCAGGTGTGGAATAAAATCCATAACCCATAATGCCTCTCTCTGCACGATGTTACAGTTAAAAGCATTTTTTTATTTTTTGCAACAGCAGCAGGCATAGAAGGACTACAAGTTGTGTTTATACTCTCATGCTTTAATCTACTTATTCATTTTATTCATGTTTGCGGCTGATCTATTTATTCATATCCGTAATTAGTTTTGTCAGATGCTTTTCTTCACAGCAGAAAGCACGTTTGAGTTTAACCTCCGACCGGTGGCGCTTTGCAGGATAACTCACCGTCTCTTCCAAAGCCACATCAACCTGCTGTATTCTTTGTTTTTATGATTTTATATTTGGTATAATCTTGTGACAGGCTCAGACGCCGGCAGCCTCTCCTCGTGTCTTTGATGCTAAAAGAGTCTTTCATCCTGATCAGAGAGGCAGTTTGTTCCGGTCAAAGCCTCCGTTCAGCGTCTGCGTGTTTCCTGGAAGGTCTGAACTGAGGCTGAGAACAGACTGGAGTCCCGTCACAAAGT
Organism: Melanostigma gelatinosum; assembly: GCF_949748355.1. Taxonomy (NCBI): domain Eukaryota; kingdom Metazoa; phylum Chordata; class Actinopteri; order Perciformes; family Zoarcidae; genus Melanostigma; species Melanostigma gelatinosum. The sequence continues at coordinate 19,921,723 of NC_136651.1, forward strand.
TGACTTTGAAGGGCAGCAGATGCTCTTTTCCTTTTTTTGATTCTGCTACTTTGCTTTTAAACCCTCACAGCTTTAGTGTCTCCTGCAGCAAAGCTCTGATCAGACGAACATCAGGTCTAAAAAAAACGCCTCTGGATCTGTTCCCAACTGGGGGCCGAGCAAACAAATTGAGAACGCTCAACATAAAAGCAATTCATCAGAGCTTCTTTTCTTGCTGTAATAGTCAAAACACATTGATTGAAGAAGAAGAATCGATAAGCACAGGGCTGGAGGCAAGATATTAGAGATAAGTCTTCTTCCTCACAACTTCCTCTGCTCTAAATGTCTTGTTCATTTTAATTTTGGGGGTTTTTCATATTTTATCTGTTTACCTAAATGCTCAGTTATGAGTTCTGCAAGTTTCCTAGACGACGTTGCTCCTCCTCTCTTTTTAGCAAAAAGGAGATAAAAATATAGAAACGTGTAATTGCCTGAAATAAACCATTACCAAATCTCAGTACAATTCATAAAATATTTCATAAAAAACATCTCATATTTCATGATTGATTCTGATTGAAATGCTTCAACAGTGACACCTGCAGGACTGGCAAGAGGGCGGCACAGTAGGGCGGGACCTCTTTTATATCTTTAATGTTATCACATTTATTTCATATGTGATTGGCCTAAACAAAAAATAAATGGCGATCCAAAGGAGGATGTCCCCTCCTTGCTACTAAAGAAGTCATTGATCACTTGAGACCCTTATTAGCTGGATACAAGCCGCTAGGAGTCAGCAGTCACTGACGGAATGAAGCAGTCTATCAAATATTTTCAAAAAAGTGAGTCGGCTTAAACTGCAGAGGTCCTTCAGCATACAGTCATGAATGAGTAGCAAAAATATTAGACTGATGGGTCCGAGATTACCCGTGGACAGACACGCACCAACATGACCCGAACCATAGACTGTATATAAGACGTGGACGTCGTCATCGTGACGTCACCTTTTGGTTTGTGGACTGATGTTTTGAAGTCTCCAGTTCGGTGATTTGGCCGCTGCCATCTTGACTTTTTGCAACGAGTGAACGGAAGTGACCATATTAGGACTGCTGAGAAGTGATGTGGAGACGCCGTATACGTCTCTGGTAGCGGCAGCAACCTGTCAATTACAGTAGTCCCGCCCTAAAGCATACTCTGCTTTATGGTCTATTTGACTCTAAATGGACCAGCATTTACTAAATGAACATCATGCTGTATTGAAGAAGACTTGAAACTAGAGATTGAGACCATGAACTCATGTTTACAATGTTTACTGAGGGAATAAATCAAGAGAGAAATAGAGTCATTTTCTCATAGACTTCTATACAATCAGACTTTTTTTTCAACCAGAGGAGTCGCCTCCTGATGAACCCATTGGCTTCACTTTCCAGAACCGGAGGTTGCCACGACGTGATTGTCTTGTGCCGCTTTCAGATAATGGACAACGTTATTCATTACTCTGTCCCTTTAATTTGCACATAAAAAGTAGTTAAGGAAATTACAGACTCATTATTCAAAAAGATACAATAAAATACAAATAAATCAAGGAGGCTGCTGTTTAAAAACAATCAGTTGTAAACTTCCCAGTTACATCTACAACAACTCTTGCCATTTAGTCAACAGTTAATCCCCGACCATAACGTGCCAGTTTAAATGAGCAGAAACCTGTCGCACCATGAGGGGAAAAGTGCTTTTTAAAGATTGATCTGATACGAGAATAATCGCCTTATTATAACTAGATATCTGCTCTTTCACGGTGTTTTATGCTTCATCAAAACACATTTTATTTTCTTTGTGCATAACAGATGAATATCGAGATAATACATGCATGACAGCGGTCTTAGAAGGCGGCACAAGGAACACGTCTCTCCCGTCTCTACATGATGGATCTGCTGTGAGTTGCGTTTTTAAATGTACTAAAGGTAAAGCATTTTATTTCCCAACACGAAGGTCTGAATGCTGTTTCAAAACTAAGATAAATTCAGGTGGACAATTAATGACTCCTTTAATGTATTATCTGATTATTTGTATATTTCTGGCCGAAAAATCAATACAATATTAAATAAAGCTCGTCTGAAACAAAGTTTCTAGAGAAATTACAGGACAGGACATGTCCTGAGTGTCCTTAACTGTAAGCAGAGCAGTTAAGCAGAGTGAGAACTAGGAAATCTTAGCAATAATACCATGAACTTCCTCCATTACTTTTCCCTCATTATTTACAACTTATTTTTCGCCTGTCTTCCTTTTGTTTCCGTATTCCCTACCTTCCAATTTCCCTCCCCTACCCTCCCTACCTTGTTGCCCTCTGTCCACCTTCCTCCCCTTCCTCCTCTCCTTCCCTACCCTTTCCTTCCTTGCTTCCGTTCTGTCCACCCTTCTCCCCTACCTTCTGTGTCCCTCCTCTCCTATCTTCCGTCTCTCTCTCTTTCTTTTCCTTCACGGTTTCCTTCTTATTGATTCCCCTTCAGCGGTCCTCCCCCTCTCACTCTATCAGTAAATCACCATCTTGACAGCTCTATCTGTACTCACCCCCACCAGCCACACACACACACACACACACACACACACACACGCACACACACACAGTCAGTTCATCAATGTGTCCTTGTCCTCGTTGTCCTGCAGTTTGATGCTATCACTCTTTGTCTGCTCTCTCCTCTCTGCCTCTTGGTCATTGTCTCTTCATAATTCACCTGTAACATCGAGCTGGTCTAAACTTCCATATTTTTTGGACAAAAGAATTGACGACTGAATAATTTCAGAATAACTTTCAGGAAATTTCCAGGAAAGGATGATGTGTTTCTGTGGGACAATAGCTACATACAGTAGATGATGAATTCAGTGTTTTAGTCAGAGCACAGCAGGGCAGCTGAGAATGCAGCGCTGTGAACCGTCAACAGCCGAGCGATTCAACATGTACAGAGTGTTTACAGTGATCCACGTATCATAAAATGATATGTGCTTGGGTTTGAATTGAGATTTTGAGGGAAATTCGTAGTTTCCCCATTGTTGATGTCAAATTAAAAAATGTGTAACATAGTTCTTTCCAGGAAAGTACCACGGATATCACAAAGACAGTTTTTATAAACCTTTATATTTTAAGACTTTGTCAGGGCTTGCAGATTATGTGGGTCCAAACCAAAACAGACCATGAAAAACCTTCCCCAAACATAACATGCATAAATACATTTTCAAAAGGAAAAGACCACATCCAAAAGACACTGAGCACAGTCAGACCTGGTCTATAACAGTCCAACACCTTCTCACTCCCAACTCCCAACTCCCAACACAAATACAAACGCTTGGTCAGTGGCCCGACTCTTCAAACTACGCTCTGGGTACCTCTCTAGCATCAGCTTTGGACATGTCAGGGACATTACATGCATAGTCTCTTTTCAAAATAAAGTTCCATGCTTCGTTTTTAGTTTTATTAACTAAAAAAAAACCACTTTGTGGTTTGGCTTCAAGTGAGTATGTTTGCTGGCTAAAATGAGTTTGTTTGTTACGTAACTTACACGAGCAGCATTAGTTAAGTATACGTACATTACCTAACAGAGGTAAGGTATAATCATAATTTGTATATGAAATGTACCGTAGTCATCATGGCATCACCCATTGGTTTGTGGACTACAGACTTGATCTTTCAGTTTGGCATTTTGGCCAATAAATCAATATGGCTAATAAATCAAGTGAGAAGTAGAGTCATTTTCTCATTGACTTCACAGAGGAGTCGCCCCCTGATGGCCAGTAGAGAGAATGCAAGTGTAACACACTTCTGCATTGGCTTCACCTTGTAGAAACGGAGGCTGCCGTCTGGGTCAAACAAGTCAACGTTGACTTGGTTTCACACTCGACACAAACAGCGGTCTCCTGGGTGAAAGTCCTTTGTGTTTCTACCTCAACCTCCTCCCTAAGCACATTTTTTCCGATCTCTATGTCAGTTGCTCTGAGTATCTAATAAGGACGCAGATGGGTTTACATTGGAGTTAGCTGAGTGAGCGAGATAGGGCTAGGTATACGTAGAGTAGAATATATATATTCATATATAATGTATACGTAGAATATAGAGCCATCCAGGACTTTAACTGATTAGATGAGAGTCGGTGACAGCGAGGTGGACAACAGCCAAGGCCATCTGAACACATGCACACTCTCACAGTGGCTGACACCACGGGTGAGTGTCTGAAAAGCAGACTGCATTAAGACTCTGGACGGCATCCAAAAACTGTGTGTGTGTGTGTGTGTGTGTGTGTGTCTGTGTGTGTGTTTAAAGTCTGTGGGCTGCCGCCTGCCAGAATCATTTTGACTGAGAGGAGGAAACAGGAAGGAACAGAAACTATGAGGGGAAATAGAAGGGGAAGGAGGACTGATATATCCAGAAAACTAAAAATCCCAAATCCTTCACAGAGGCACCATGGTAAATGGCAAATGGACTGTACTTGAAGAGCACTTTTCTAGTCTTTCGGCCACTCAAAGAGCTTTAACACTACATGTCACCATTCATACACTGATGGCAGGGGCTACCATGCATAGTGGCACCTGTCCATTCATACCCAAACATTCACCAAATGCACAGCATTCGGCACATCGACATGGATAAGCTGAGCAGGGGATCGAACCCGCTCTCCACTCAGCCACCATCGCCCCCATGAAAACTACCAGACAGGAAATGAATCCCTGACATGCAAATAAAGTATTTAAGGAATATTCAGCAGCATTCACTGACGAATGCTGGAATAATCACATATTTATAAAAACACACACAGTTTGTCCCATCTGCAGTGAGCTCTGACACCAGCTGGACAACACCACTGTGTGTGTGTGTTTCGCATTAATCCTTCATTAACAAGTCTCACCTGCCGTCCACCCTTTGTGTCTCATTGAACTGTAACTCTGATCTCTGATAATCCCTTGGACAATCTCACAGCTGAGCTCACACACACACACATAAACCAATCAGCAGCGACTGATGTATCCTTCCATCCATCACGGACAGACACAGAAGCTGCGTTCGTGATCGCCAGGAGCAGAACGAGCAGTGAACATTTGTCATGTCGATCAAACACAATGTCGCTATTTTTACGTCTCCCTTACAGAAAAAAATGATGTGTCCAACAGGGTTGGGCGCTATGACGATACATATCATCAAGCGAAATAAAAGTGTCGTAACCAATGTTCCCTCTAAGCTGCGCGCTTGAGCAATCGCGCACTGCTCGCACAGTCTCAGCGCACAAGAAAATCTATGCAGCGCATAAAATAAAATTCAACATAAACGTATTAATTAATATCTAATATTAGTCCTAATCTTATCTAATCAATTAAACCAATAATAATAATAATAATTTTGTTTTCTGTACTATTTTGCAACGTAACTCAGTGAGTGACAGGTGTCCAGCCAATGATACGATTCGGTTCACTTACGCTACGCAGCCAATCATAGCATTGACACTATTGCCCTGCCCATTCGCGCCGTGCAGGTTAGCTAGCTAACAACAGTGCGGCGGAGTTACGAGACGCAAATGCTAACCCCTTATCATGGCGAAACGAACGGGCAGCGACACATCCACTCACCAAGCCATTGGAAAAAAGAAATGTGGTTCTTTTAAGATGGAATGGCTGTCGGAGTATGTTCAAATAGAAGAACAAGCGGTGAAACTGGGTGAGATGTTTTCTTTTTCGAGTGAGAAGAGTCTACTCTGCAAAACATGCAGCGAAGCTAAAGTAGCAAATGAGTTTTCCGAGGGAAAAATGTGGACTGAATGGAAGTTGGACTACCTCAAGCGTCACATTCAGCAGAAAAAACAAAAAATTAAATCAAAACAGCATCCAGAAATCGTCTTGAAGTGGCACATTTGGACCAGCTGATGCGCATAAAGTCAAAGCAAGAAGCAGACGAAGCCATCAACCTGGACAAAGTGTACAACCATTGGAGAAGTGAGAAGGACAGACGTGAAAAATAAGGTAACATTTAAGTCAGATTTGTGCATATTCTAGTGATATTTATTAAGATGTTTTACTTATGGATATTAATCATTAAATTATGTTACTATTAGATCATTTATGGGTAGTAGAAATGATAATAAAAAACTGAGTAATTACATATTTTACAGACAGAGTTACAGGAATTTACACTGTATCACAAGCTACAGCACACGTCATTGTGCAAAATGTGAATGTTTTAATGTGAACAAAATGTTATGTCTGAAAGGTGTATATGTATCATTTCTTCCAGAACAGGACCCTCACACAGGCCAAAGCAGGACTCTTCCCATGGCCAAAGCAAGACTCTCACATAAAACATACTACACATCTCATGAACAACAAGATTTTTGTCTTTTTCCTTTAAAGTTTGTCAAATCACTTATATTAAAAGTAAACTAGTGAAAATTGCTGCTGTAATTTGATTATTTTAATAAGCCATGTAACTTGCTATGATCCAAGGTTTTGAACAGGTGTGATACTGGTGTGTGGCCACAGCGTGCACATCTGATGTTGCTCACAGTGGTCCTCAGTGTGCTCAGGGAGCTTGTGTGTATGCCCAGACACATGAAAAATTAGAGGGAACATTGGTCGTAACGGCAATATTTGCGGCAGTTGGACGATGCTTTACAGTCTGATCCTCGCTTGTAGGAGTGAAGCTTGAGTGAACAGATGATTTGCTTCACGACTGCAAACAAACGTCTGAAAGTTTGCAACATCTTGGATTACGGCCGTCGCCATTTTGTTATTTTGGAACCGATAAACGTAAATGACCATATTTGGAATATGGAGGAGTAACGTAGAGACACTGTGTATGGCTCTGGCGGTACACAGCGGACACGGATGGATGTCACTGTTTTGTGTCCCAGGAGTCAACGTTGACATATGGTCACATACCCGACTTTCCTATCCCTCCTGTTGCTTAAAATATGCAGAAAACACACAAAAATGTAAACAACTTCTCGTAAGATATCATATGAACAGCTGTACGAGGATACGTTGAGCTTTTAGTTATCTCTGTACAAAACAGAACATATTTTTGGATGATAATGCTGCGTCACACCTCTTTTAAAAAACAAACAAACAACCTGCCAAACACTCGAAGTAAAAATCACTCTCTGTGAATCTGAATGTTCTGCTCAGACAAGCGCACACACACACACACACACACACACACACACACACTCTTCACACGCTCTGATATTAACACCAATTGTTCTTAATTAGCAGAGTCTCATTCAGCATGTTGTGTTTCCTGCTAATTACTCTGAGTGTGTGTGTGTGTGTGTGCGTGTGTGTGTGTGTGTGTGTGTGTGTGTGTGTGTGTGTGTGTGTGTGTGCCACCACCATCAATCGCAGCCTGTTTGTTTTTAGTGTGTAAATTAAATTACCAGCAGCAGATGTTTGAACGCTTTGGAACAATGATAAAGATCTTTTACATTTCTTATTTCTACAGCTTCACGTGGGGCACACTTGACAGCACTAGTTAATATACATCGTGCAAATAAATAGAACACATTTATAGATTCATCAATAAATGTGTATTTTTATTATTTCGATCAGTATCTTTGTATATGTCATCATTTTTTTTCTAAATTCATATGATTGTTTTGCAGATGTATTGAAATAAAATCTGGCACTCTGTGGCTTATTATTGTTAAAACAGATTGAGAGAGAAGAAAGGAAGAAATAAAGAGGTGTCACAGAAGAAAGGGATGAAGACTGAATGAAAAGAGAAGAAAGGGATTAGTTGGAAACACACACACATGGACACACAGACACACTGTGTTTTCCATTTGGTCCTTGTCAAAACGCTTTGAGAGACAACAGTGACACTCCATCCCCTGAGACAAATATGATCATACTCGCTGTGTGTGTGTGTGTGTGTGTGTGTGTGTGTGTGTGTGTGTGTGTGTGTGTGTGTGTGTGTGTGTGTGTGTGTGTGTGTGTGTGTGTGTGCGTGCATGCATGTGTGTTTGCGGGTTAAAACACCAATGAGCGTTCAGGTCTGCACGTTGTTAACAGAGACCTTTACTGCTGTCAGACACAATTACCAACCGGTCAACAGCAGGCCAATTATACAGACGCACACACACACACACACACAAAATCAGTGAATGACAATAACAAGGTAGCTTACTGGCAAAGAGGCGAGGTGGGAGAAGCTGTCAAAACACACACACACACACAGAGAGAAATTCCCGAGTGACAATTTTAAAGTAGCTTTGTGTCAAAGCGAAAAGGGAATAGCTGTCATACGTGTCACTGAAACACACACTCTCACAGACACACACACACACACACACACTGTGAAGTGATACCTCAGGTCTACATTGTGTCCATTACTTTAAATATTAACCATCAGAGTAATTATTAATGCATTCATGAATGCATGACACTCTGAAGCAATGTTGCATAAAATGGGCCTATCACCTTTTGTAGGGTATAATATAAATGACTACATTTTTATTTTCCTTTTAAAATGATTTGATTAAAAATGAACATTTAATCCGATGTTTCCCAAACCATCGTGAACCAATTCCAAATAGTTTACCCACCAAAATGTATTGGTTAGGTTTTGGCAACATAACTACTTGGTTAGGTTTATCAAACATAACTACTTGGTTAAGTTTAGCCAACATAACTACTTGGTTAGGTTCAGCAAACATAACTACTTGGTTGTGTCAGGATCCAGGATCCCTGTCTGACCCGTTGTGTGTTTCCCCTGATCTCCTCTCATGTGTTCTGTCATTCCCCTGTTTGTTATTGTGTGCCATGTGCTCTGTTTGTCCTCTGCCTCCAGACACCTCCCATGGCCACACTCTTGATTGTGCACAGCTGAGGACACTCCAGCCGATCACCTCCTGCAGCCTGACACACCAGACTCAGGTCCCACTAATGATTCCCCTGTCTCTATATAAACTCTGGTCCTGCAGTCTGGGGTTGTCAGGTCGTACCGTCTTTCACCCGCTTCAACCCCGTGGCATCCTCTGCCCTCCTTGTGTTCTACGGATTACACTCCGCCGCTCTTCCCTCCTTGTGTTACACGGACTACACACGCCGTCAAGCTGCCAGCCCTCCGGTGTCGAGCCACGGGCCTCACACCTTCCTGTCTTAGTCAGGCTAAATAAAACCTGTTTCCATTGACTTCTGTCTCCTGTGGTCTTGCGTTTGGGTCCTACCTATGAACTCCCGTGCTCTTCTAACGATAACATCAATTGTGAAATAGCTATTTCTATATTGTAATTCATTTGTAACATGTCACTAACAAAAAACACCAGATACAAACAAGCAGCATAGCTCCTTAATTAGCCGGACCAACTGCATAAGAGTTATGACATGAGCACGGTATCAACTTACTGAGTTAGAAAACCTGTTAGCCTCAGCTTGTTGATCACTGTTGTACAGTTTCAACACAGTTAAAGCTGACCTTCTATGTGGTGCTTCTGTGAAAAACTGTCTGAAAAATAACTTCACCAATATATGTGTAAAGTTGGACGTTAACCGCTGAGTGACTGTGACGATACTGATAATCATCCCTAATCAATACAAGCTGGCCGATTAGGCAGGGTTTAATGTGACGATAGACAGAGGTACAGTATTCAGAGAGAGATTTGGTGTGCTCACAGAAGGATAATATCAGAGATACAATTTACAGTGTGAAGTGAAAAAAGCTGTCAGAGCAATTCTAATGGTCTTTGATCACAGATTCACTTCCTGAAAAACCACGAGAGTCGAGAAATAAAACACAGCAGCTAAAAGCTGCAGGATGAAAGGAAAGATCCGGATGAAAAGAAATATCACTTAGGGAGGCAGGAGGGCTGCTCATGTTCTAGGTTTTTATTTAAAAGCCACTAATTCCCTCTCTCTACCTTTGTATTCAGCGTTCCTTTAATCTTCCCTCCTTCCATCTTTTATCATCTTCCTTTCCCTGGTTTTTGCTTTGTTGCATTCAGACACCTTCACTTTCAAATGTTATGTTGCAGCCTTAAGCTCAAACCGTTTAAATTCATGTTTTTGCTCATCAATCTACCCTCAACACCACATAATGATGAAGCCAAATCTGGATTTCAAAAATGTCTCCAAATATATCACATTAAAGTAAAAATAAAGAGCAAATATATCTTACTTTTTGAAAAAGGTTTACAAAGAGGATGTTTGTCTGAGCAAACGGAGCAGAAGGAAACAGAAATTGGATCCATGTTGGTGAGAAACTCTCTTTCAGCTGGAAGCTATTTCCAGAGGTGGAAGGTCAGCAGCATGCAGCTCAGTCTGACGGTCCACCAATCTGCCTCCAACTGAACACATCCACAGACCTCAAGAGCCTGGTGAAAAGGTCAGTGTAGCAACACTGCAGGGCCTAGAACTAGAATGACTAGAAGGCCAAAAGAGCTACAACAGTGACCAAGCCGAGAGCTAGAACACTATAGCTGAAGGCTAGAACAATAAAAGGCTTAGATCTAGAATGACTGCCGGATCTAGAGCCAGGCTGAATAGAAGGCAAAGATCTCAAACTAGAAGGCTTAGAGTGAGGACTACAATTACTACAATTAGGTGTAGAGTAAGACATAAAGGTCTGGAGCTAGACCAAGACAAGGCCAAGAGCTGGACCAACTTAACAAGCACTTGGACTAGAACATCTAAAAGACCTAGAACTGAAAAGGCCTACAGCAAAATATAACTACAGTGTCTTTTGCTAAAATGACTACAGGAAGACTACAGGGAGAAGGCCTGGAGAGAGGGCACATTCATATATCTTATATCTTGTTCTTGTTGTGTTTGAACTGCCTTGTTGTTGAAAAGTGATATAGTACTGCCAATGGCAGGAACAACTAAGCAATCTAGAGCTAGATGATTAGATTAGGCATGGTCATTCTCACACCTAACACTCTGCTGTAAGCTTTTCTTGTATTTACTTCATAAAATATTTGAATCCAATGTATTTGTTGTCATTTATCCTCTGATAACAGCAGGAGCTGAGGATGTCAGCCTGTGAGTTGACTGGTCCAACATTGTGGTCCATGGTGTGGGATCCCAACAACTGCCAACTGTAGAAGTACAATTTGAAGTGATTTATTGTAGATTGAGATCGTCATTGTCTTCTCTGGTTCCTCCCTCCATCATTTCTGCCATGATTGCTGCCTCTTGTGCTTGCTGCATGCGCTATCCGACCTCTGCAGCTCATCTAGAATAGAGCGCCACACTGGCTGCCGGTGGCTGCTTGAATCCGACTTGAGACTGTGAGGATTTGTGTCTAACTCTGCTGTATTTCCCTCAGTAGTGTCCTCCTACGAGTCCCGCCCACTGCCGCGCCTCTCTCCGTAGGCACAGCTGTGCCTCATCTCCTGTGATCGCCTCCAGCTGACATAAATACTCCTGTCACTCTCATCCCAGTTGTCAGTCCGTCCGTTTACCTACCTGGTATTCCGACCCGTGAGTAGTCCGTTTGTTCACTCTCTGAAGATCCGCTACTAAAGATGCATTTAGTTTTTTCAACTTGCCTGCCGTCCAGTGTCGAGCCTCGGGTTTTCACCTGTACGAAGAAGCCTTCCAGTTCGTTCCTCGGAGATCAACTGTGTAGTCTTGGCGTTCCTGTGTCGAGCCTCGGGTGTCACTCAGACGATCCAGCCTGCCTGCCAGCCGCGGACGCGGACCGGCCACTTCCCGGCTAAGATCCGAGCGGAGGGCGAGGACGCGCCTCTGTATTGACGTTTGACAGTTTTCCTGTCTGCTTCGTCTGCCGCTCCGCAGAATTAGCCACTTTCACTCTGCTGTCTGAGTCTGCATTCGGGTCCATGAACACACCACATCATAACAAAGACATTGGTACTTGCGGACGATAAATCATTTGAAAATGAAACGTATCTCCGATCTCTCTTGCACTTGAAGTAGATCAGCATATTTGAGCGTTGTACTTGCACGATATTTTCAATTTCTGGTGTGTCCACAAGGTTAAAAAGCACTCAGTGTAAGTCAGATAACTACAGTGTTATTAACCTGAACCGCATCTTCCACATCATCTTCCTGTCCTTCCTGCCCTCTCCACCTTTACCTTCCAGCTTTTCATTTCTTTCACCCTCTCAACTCTCCTCCTTTACTTCCTTCCCTCTTTCCCTCATTCCACGCTCTGATCAGTAGCTTCAGCCTTCCTCCTCTTTTCTCTTGGTCTCCTCTCGGCCAATGTGCGGCTACAACCCTGATTACCTCACAGTGTTTGCCTTCCGCATCCCAAGGCCAACCGGGATCAATGATATCGATCTTGTAAGTCTCTTTCTAACCAGAGCTCTGTGTGTGTGCATGCATGAATTTACATATGTGTTGGTGTTTGTTTGCATATTGATGTTAACCTAGTTCACTGTTTGCATGCATTGACCTGTTTGGATTTAATGAGAATAAATGTAAAATGTTGAGATTTGAACTTATTTATACACAAACAAACAGTGGGATATAAATGAGCGCTTGTTGTCTGGTGCATTAATAATTCATGTAACTTCATCTCTTTCTCGCTTTGCAAAGCTCACACGTCACTGCTTTAGAGGGTTTTACACTCTAAATAAAAGCCCAGAGAGCACTTTACACTGAGCACATGAACAGACTGTCAGTCAGCTGCTTGTTTAATCTGAACAGTACGTTTGTATGTGTGTTATAGAGCGCCGCAGTGTCATGCAGGGTTCAGAAAAATGTGTTCGGTGACCACGTGACCCCTAAATAATACATTTGTTTCCAGTTAATTTATTTTGCCAAATGCGTTTTTGGAACAAATATAATTGCTGCTGGATTCGTTTGTATGTAAATGTTTCTTCCAATCCAGAAAGTGTGACACATCAACAGGACGTTGGGGTGGCTGGTGACAGGCTGTTTTCATACAGTGATTGCAGCTATACCCACGTAAAATGAATGCACTGTAATTCGTAGATATCCCACGGAAGCAAATCGTATGTAATCGACATAATCATCAACCAGGAAGTATAAAGAGCGCAACAACCCCAAACAAACACCGGTCGTTCCTCCAGGAGACCTCTCTTCGTGCCACGTGTGAAACAAGAGGTCAACGTTGATTTATTTGTCACGTAACATCCTCTCTTGAGTATCTATCACTATCAAAGTTATTTTAACACAAACGACGATCTTTTATCTAAACCGAAGTAAGTCAGCAGAAAGCTGCGTCGAAACACGCCGCCAACTCGTCGCGCTTCACTAACCGCTGCGCCGGACTTAACCTCAACACAGGGCGCGGCGGCGGCGGCGGCCGAAGGCGTTTTCTGCTCTTTGTGGTGGAAATAAAGCGAGGGGTGAATGCTCGACTCGGTCTGAATGACGGAAAGTGTGTTTAAATCTTTCTTTCTGCGGTTTCTTCATTTAAATACACCGACAGCGAACTTTATTATGTGGTTACGGAGTTTGGAGGGATGTTTGACATAGATTCGACTACACACCAGCCACACAACTGTGAATTCTCAGCGGTTTCTTTACCCGTAGAGAGAACTGAGCCTTTATTCACAACGTCCCGCTTCATAAATATATGTCCTCATGTTTCAGTGAGAAGCAAGTTCTCTGTTCGCTCTCTGTTGATGCGGTTTCCTTGTTGATGCACTTCTTCCACGTATATCTGTTGTCTTGATTCATTTAGTATGCATTGCATTTCTACAGCACTAAGTCCATCAATACGACAAGTCATACTCATCACTTTGCTCTTCTCAGTTTCTTTTCATTTTTTTTTCATTTAGTTGTCAATTCCAGGTGAGTCCAAACAAACTGTAATTCTAATTTCTGCCTCCCGAGGACAAAACATGTTGTTTACTCCCTTTAAATATGATTACTATGTAATTACTTAGAAAGGGGACAATGTTTCAATTTCAAATGGGCCTATTGAATAGATAGTCTCCGCCCCTAACTATGTTGTTTCCTGTCGAGACGGAAGTTGTTGTTTATTTAAATACGCACGTAACGAATGTAAATTGACACGTGTTGCTGGATTTACTGAGGAAAAAAATGAGGCGGAACTTTATCATAGAGATATCATGGGATCCTTTGTGTGAAGATACGTTGCTACTGCAGAAAGGTTTTTGCTTTGTGGCTGGATTTTCACCAGGTTCCAGGGACACGAGGCTCCATGTCCATTTTAGTTTCATTTCTCTCAGTAAATGTTGTAATTCAACTAAATGCGTCGGCGCTGTGCAAAGCTGTTGCTTAGCCACACTGTACCATCACAACAATAAGTGTTTTATTAGGTTGCAACCATAGACTGTCCCCTGTCCATTGGTTTGTGGACGTTTTGAAGCCTCATGTTCGGCGATTCCGCCGTCGCCATCTTGGATTACGGCCATCACCATTTGTTTGCAGCAAATGAATGTAAATGATCATATTTGAACTGCAGAGGAGTTACACAGAGACGCAGTATACGTCTCTGGTAGCAGCAGCGACCTGTCAGGCCCTAAAGCATCCCCTGCTTTATGGTCTGTTTGACTCTAAATGGACCATAATTTACTAAATGAACATCATGCTGTATTGAAGAAGACTTGAAAGTAGAGCTTGAGACCATGAACTCATGTTTACAATGTTTACGGAGGTAATGATGAATGCAAGTTTAAAGAGGCATTGGCTTCATATGGCAGAACCGGACGTTGCTGCCTGGATGTAACTAACTAACTAACTAAGAACTCAGGTAAAGCATCATTTTTGGAAAACAAACCGGGACAGGATTCACAACCCCGGGACTGCTGATCTTAATTCGGGACTGTACCAAATTTTTCGGGACATCTGCTTTCAAATGCAAAGCACAGACATCTAACCATTTCAAATTCACCTCAAACAATCTTCCTACATTTTCAAATGGCCCAACAGTGGGCGCCACAGAGGCATCGCTGCCTTCTCTTCCTCCGCTCCTCGGATCGCATCATTCTGTCTTCCACTTTTTGCCGCTTCTTCCCCGAATCAATTCTCCCTCCTCCATCTTTCAGTCCCTCTCTCTCTTTCTCTCTCAGGGGAAACCTCTGCTGTCGTCCTCCTGATCTGAAAGTATAAACGCATAGACCCCTCTGATAGTGTGTGTGTGTGTGTGTGAGTGTGAGTGAGAGAGAGAGAGAGAAGGCTGGGGGTTTTGCAGACAGATGAGGATTTCTATCGACTGACACCTTATCACATATTCTGTCAAATCTTGACAAATACTGTCAGACTGTGCGAATGTGTGTGTGTGTTATATAAAGCTTGTAACTCAAGCTGCTGGCCCGGGATCTCACACATATAGCTATATTTCTTTATTTTGGAGAATACACAAACTTTTTTTTTTCTCTTCTTTTGCAAGGTTTCAAAATCAGAGTTTGTGTTTGACTTGCACGGAATGCCTCATAAACACTCTGACCCGGAGCGCATATTGATTATTTATACATCGGAATACGTATTTATGGAGTCGAGACAGAAATGCTGCATTTAAAGGTGGGAGGCAGGGAGGGCCTGAAGATCTTTAAATGCTTTTTTACGAACCAGCACGTCTTGTATTTTTTATGTTATTGCTCTGTATTCTTTTATATTACTTGTGGGTATTTTATTCGGATTTCCTTGCAGTTCTGAAATGTTTTGTGTCCTTGTTCAACCATGTAAAAGCACTTTGTAGCTTTGGTTTGCAAAGTGCTGTATGAATAACGTTTTCTGTTATTGCTGTCTGTTTATTATTTGTAATAAAAAGATGGAATTGAGCTGCTTCATGAGGGATGTAGTGTTACATTCAGAATCCCTCTGCCTCACAGTAGTGGTTAGTACTACTACCACTAGTATTGTGTATTGTACAGTATAATGCAGAAGATGATTAGTGCCACATGTGAAGAAAAAGTTAATTCCGGACTATAAGCCGCTACTTTTTACCCCACGCTTTGAGGCGTCGGCTTATAGTCCGGTGCGCTTTATATACGGATTTTTCCGTAGCTTTCCTCCGCCACAACAACAACAACCGCAACTTCCGGTTCCGGTCTAACACAACATTTACTAGCTCCCGACACAGAACAGTTGCTACCAGCAACCCCTCTGCTACCAGCTGTTACTGACAGGGTCGCTACAATATGGATGAAGTACCTTTGACCTACCTCTCACTAGGACTGTTAACAAAAAAGGTTGAACGGCAAAATGCTTTGAACAGTACATGTCCGACTCGCTAGCTTCTAAGCTAATTTTAACAGTACCGCCAATGGGGAAATGCTAACCGCGATTAGCATTAGCGAATATATATTATATCTTTGTACATCTTTTCATGCAGACATACTTGCATTACAGACTAAGGTCTCTCACGGCTACCAAACGAAAAGCAATGAGGCAATAACTGTTGTTGCTCATAGCTCTGAATAGCTGTTGTGCTAGCAGCAACTGGCCAAGCCAGTTAGCCGTAAATGCTATTCAGAGCTACGAGCAACGTAGACACGCTGCATGAGAAGATCAGCTTTTTCACAATTGTGGCAAATCTTCCAGATATGATCTTAGTTCATGTATAATTGTGTTTACAATGGCTGGTATGATGATAGTCTGCTTTATCTCAGCCATGAAGGTACCGGTACATGATGTGGTGTGTTCAAGGACCCAAATGCAGACTCCGGACAGCAGAGTTATGTTGCAAACCAAGATGAGCTACGAGCAACAAGTTATTGCCTCGTTGCTTTTATATTCTAATGAGAAGACACACTGCTTCGTTTTACTTCTTCAGTTTGGTAGCCTTGAGAGACCTTAGTCTGTAAGTATGTCTGCATGAAAAGATGTACGAATATATATTATATTCACTATATTCGCTAATGCTAATCGCGGTTAGCATTTTCCCATTGGCCGTAATGTTAAAATTAGCTTAGAAGCTAGCGACATGTTATGATGTTCATAGAAGACAACTTTAGTACCGGTACTGTGAAAAGCATCTTGCTGTTCAACGGGGACACCTGCGGCTTATAGACCAGTGCGGCTTATCTATGTACAAATTCTTTTTTCTTTTAAAAATCGGCTGGTGCGGCCTATATACCGGCGTGCTCTATAGTCCGGGCAGTACGGTAATTATTTTAATAAAGTCAGAATTTGTAGTTTCAGAATTTGGAATTTTGTGAATGAAATGAGATTAAAGTCATAATTTTTCACATGTGGCCTGATGCTCTTCCACATTATTACATGTCTCAGTAGGTATTTATTCAACATTATTATTTGTTGTTGCCATTTTCCCCTTCGTTGAGAGTTGACATTAAAGAAGCAGAAAGGAAACAGGGCAGAGAGAGGAGCTATTCTTACCATTTTAACAAATCAGCACATTGTTTTAACTGCGTCATTTGTTCGGCTCAGTAAGTGTTCCATCACATTTCGCTATCGTGTATCATTGTGCATCCTGACAAAAGCGCACCCGGCGCTGAGCGGCTGCGTGATCCGACACGATCGGCTGTTTGTCTTGTTTTATTCTTTGTTGATCAGATTGTTTATTTGACTGAGAACGAGGACTTCTGTTGCTTTGTGACAGACGGCGAAGACTCATCAACGCTCAGACATCTGCTGCTGTGGGGGACACCGCAACACAAGCACGTCTCCGAGTGCGTGTGCGTGTGTGTGTGTGTGTGTGTGAGACATCCATGACCAATCAAGACAGAAGCCACAGGCTTTCCAACTGCTGTCCCTCGAGACGGAGCCGCGGCCAGCCAATATGTCACACACACACACACGCACACACACGTAGGGTGTAAGCCTGACAGATTGGTAGTTTATGGGTGTTAACAGACAGAGGGAGCCTCTTTCTTCACCATCATCAGTCATCGCCGTCAGACCCTCCTCCTCCTCACACACACACAATAGCCCCTCGAGTGCGAGTGTGTGTTTGTTGTTTGTCAAAGCAGGAAACAAACAGGGCGCTACTGGCAGCTGCAGGTCAACGACGTGACCCCCACCCCCAAACAAAGCCAGAGTGTGTATGTGTTTGTGTAAAAAGGAAATTAAAGGGGTTCAATTCAAGGTCAAAGGTCAACAGCATGTTGACCTGGAGTGAAGACTGAGGTCACCATCCAGACAAAAACATAAAGGGGGTAAGTATCTGGAGGATAGCACGTTGCTAACGAGGACTTGAACATGTCCTCTAATATGTTCAAAGCTCCGCCCACTACGATAGCACAAATAGAATAAATTGTTCTAGCCGTAAAACACAACAGTATGGACGCATATAACCAGGAACCAGGAAGTATAAAGACCTCTGAAGCACACATAGGGCGGGCGGGAGTGGCTGGGATGGGTCCAACAAAAAGCGATCTTTTACCCAGAAGGCTGCAGTTCGTTCCTCGTGTGAAAGGAGAAAAATTGCATACTTTTGTAACGGCACTTCCGTAGTTATTTCAACCCAAACGACGATGTTTTCCTAAACCAGGAAAGTTTATTGCAACCCTTTCTTTGCGAGAGAGCACAATGGCACCCAGGATCTGTGAACTAGTAGACTAGTGGCAGCAGGATGCCACCGCTGCCTCAGCTGAAGGCGGGACCGCAGTGGTGCGAGGCGGCCGAGGTGCTGCTCTACTCCGCTCACCAGGACCGGATCTGGGTACGGGCAACGGACTGCTGCATTCCGCTCACGCCTTGTTGGCAGGCAGGCTTCTAGTGACACACTGCGCTAGGGCTGTGCAATTAACCTTCGTTTTTCTGTCTGTTGTTTTGTCTTGTGTTATGAATCCAGCGCACCTCTTTACTTTACAGTTGCACGCTTTAGTCAGGGCTGGACGCTCAGTGGCGGTGCGCCACGACCGGCTCTTGGCCGTCTTTTGAAAGGCCCGCGTTGAAGGTGGCGCTTTACAATAGCTTCAAATGTATGCATTCAAGTTAACCCTCCCCTCCACACACGCACACACACACACACACATAAAATAACAAGTTAGCTGACAGCTGACAGTAAAGGTGCGTTTAAATTAAAATTATTTGAATCACGGGCCAAGTATCAGTGATAATTTCAGTAATGTATTATGTATAATGTATGTTTTATTGTTTGAAAACTGTACTTAATGTGGACCATGATGTTTGGCCCAGCCTGCTTAACCAGGTCGGTATCAGCGCTGACCTAAGTTTGTTGGTCGATCTCAGAACGACGTTCGTTCTTTGGAGCTCGGAGACAGAGGTGTTTTCTCAGCTGCCTATTGGAGGATGATGTCGACAAGCTCAACGCAAATACTTGCAGCAAACGCAGAAATAACACAATGGCGCTTAAAACGTAAATAAATGAAATTAATTAAACCCTCGGCAAGCACACAAAATAAACGCGGGACGTGATTATAGTGGGATCAGCAGTAGAGCTGTCTGCATTGTCCTGTGCATTCCTGTCGTTTCTGCCCACAGATGCTTCATGTTACATGAAAACTATCAACAGCTTTGAACTTGTAGCTGACTTGCAATTTGCTTGCGAAGACTCAGGACTTGACTTTTCACAAGAGACGTACAACCAGCTGCGGTAGATACTTATTTATCTTCTATGGAATATCCCAGGAGCATCTTTCACTTGTCAGGACTTCACAATGACTCTTGGGTGTTGTAGCAAAATGAAAAAACAGTTGAGCTTGACTGTAAGAGCATCTCATTAGCTCAGCCGCCACCGGCCGAATCCGAGTCATTTCTGGGGAACTTTCTCTAACAGCAGAATCACCACCGATCTGTTCTAACTGCTCGTTAAAATCCGCCTGAGCTCCCTAATTCAACCATCAAGCGCCTGCAAAGAGCTGATGCTTCACAGAACACCACCTGCAGCGAGGTTTGAAACAATTCTATCTCAGTACAACACACAGAATCAAACACATGCACACAAATAACCAACAAAACCCCTCAACAAACACCCAGAGGCCTGTTTTTATATTTAGTCTCCATGTTTAGTCACCAGTGTGTGTTTTTGTGTGCGTGTGTGTGTGTGCTGGGGGTCGGTGGCTGTCAATCAGAGTCAGTGGAGCATGAGGATGGAGGAGGGGCGTTGCTGTGGGGAACGAGGGAAAGAATCCCTTCTTGCTGCACATTTCATTTTTTACCCTTATTATCATTTATAACAAGATTGTTAATGGTTTAATTTATTTCTGTTAACTGAATATGATTTACATTGTATTGACCTTTTTGGGGAGTTTTCTTTCATATGTATTCATTCAGTTTCACTGAAATAAGTACATTTTATAACTAAATAAATAATACAAAGAACTGAATCCTGAACTGTACCGTGTGTCCTGCAGCTGAATGGACCAATCAGACGCGTAGTTTGTTTGGTTTTGAACAGTTTGAATAAGTTAACACGCATACACACACACACACACACACACACCCCGCAGCATACGTTCAGGGGTCAATATGCCAATGCCAGCCTCAGTCCTGCTGGGGATTATGGGTCTGCTGAGCAGTAGCTGTCAGCAATGTGAAGGCCTCACTATCTAACAATCTCACACTGTAGCTGAATCTCTCTGGAGTTTTTATACAAGTGAGATCGTCCTTCAAGCTTCTCCTATCCCTGGAGGTGTGTGTGTGTGTGTGTGTGTAGGTGTGTGTGTGTGTGTGTAGGTGTGTGTGTGCGTGTGTAGGTGTGTGTGTGTGTGTCAGCTGCAGAGAGTGAACCCGCACACACACATGCACACACAGCAGACCGGTTCTATCAGTCTACTAAACATCCAATTCTGGCTCCTAAAAAATATATTTATACGAATTTGCAACATCAAATATTATCGCAATATGGAAACTCTCTTCATGGATGCATTGGAAAAATGCTCATATTTCATTGATTTCCTTACTACTTCTACTTGTGGCAAATACAGCACGATGGGCGGTTACTATGGTTATGTTTCGTATGTTTAGGTCGTCACAGATGGCGCTACAGGAGTGGAAGTAGTTTAGTATGCTTGAGTCATGGCCTCAAAAGATTATTCAAATTGCAAAATAGAATCAGAAAGAAGCAAATACAAAAGGGAGAGGGTACTACCATACAAAAAGGAGGAAAATACATTATCCATGTATCCATGTTATGAAATGAAATATTCCGCTGATATGGACCTCAGAGTTTGGAGGCCAATTTTACAGGTTTTTTTGTGTCAGTAGCCTGGTGGGACAGAAAGGACTAAGGACTGTGTCCCATCATATCATGTACTCTTCCTCAAAAGCATTGCCAATGAACATGATCCAAACCATTTCGCAGGAGCTACATTAATACAATTTCCAGAAGATTAAAAGATCAAAAACTCCTGAAATATATACGACGAGTCCTCCAAATTAGAAGACAAAACATGGCCACACATGGAAGCGTGTTCCGATCCGACGCCCTGATCAGCAGGACAACATCATAAAACAGTTACAGATCACTAAATAAAACATGTTTTTGGGTACGGAGTAAGAGTTAGTTTGAGGTGCTTCTTAGAGAAGGATGCATGCTGACGGGAAAATCACTGGAAAACTCTGAGACGCTTTTTTAAACACTTAAAAGGACTTTATCGTAACGGCATAGTCGTGTGAGACCAACTCCAATGCATTTCGGCATCAAGCCTTTGTCAGGGAGTCAAACAGCATTTGAAGTGTTTAGCGAGTTCCGAGTTACAATTCTCTGTTGGAAAGTGAATCCATTTAACGATGGGATAAAGCTATGATTAAGGTTGCGTTAGGTCCTGCCACAAAACAAACAACCTGGTTGGGGGAACATTGTGTTGAAAATGTAAATGAGTGCTTTGTTAAGGTTAAGGGATATCTTAGGGCTGGGCGATATGGCCTAAAAAAAAAATCTCCGATTTTTTTACAAAAAATCCGATTCACGATTTAAATCGATTTTTTTCCCCCAAAATTTTTTGCAGATGACAGAAGCTGTTGAAAACAATTTTTTCTTTTATTTTGTGATGATTTTCCCAAGTAGGTTGATAAAAATAAAGTGCAAACAAAACCTGAACATTGTAGAAAGGTGCCTGTAGTATACAAAAAGTATTTGGTCACTCTTTTGTTTGCCTGAATCATTTAAATATAAAATTAAATTAAACATAACATTAAATGGCATTAAATAGTAGCCTTCCATTGTAAACAACTGTGCAAATGTAACTTTTTACAGTAAGCTTTTCTAACTGAATACACTGATACAAACACAGCATGAAATAAAATGTATATGACCCTTTAACATTCACATTTTCAAAAGTGCAACATCTGATCTAACATCAACATAACATATTTTGCACAGTAAATAAGTGCATGTAAACAAAATCAAGTGCATTCACAACATAACCAACAGTATTAAACAGTAGTGCATGTTTTTTCTAAATATTTTTTGCCAGGAAGACAAGCCTGTCTACTACCTCTGGCTTCAGGCATGCACGGTGGCATGTAACAATGCCCCCCCCCCACACACTGAAAAGCCTCTCAGAGGGGGCACTTGTAGCTGGCACAGAGAGGTATTTCTTTGCTAAAGTACTTAGCCTTGGAAAGTTAAGTTGGTGACGCTTCCACCAGTCAAGTGGATCGGTGTCTGGGTCAACCTGCTGGACCACAGGTCAGTTGTTGCGGAGTAGAATGACATCCCCTCCAGCTCCGCAGAGATCCTTTGGCGTGTACTATTGTACAGCCGAGGCAAGGCAACGTCAGAAAAATGTTTACGGCTTGGTAGCACGTACCTGGGGTCCAAAGCTTTGAGACGGTGAATAAACCCCGGCTTTTCCACGGTGTATATGGGCACCATATCTTTTGCGATATACATCGCGACTGCATCCGTGATGGCTTTCCACCGGGCACTCTTCTTCTCATGCGGAGTACAGTTGGTGAATGTCTCCAAAATGCTGGGTTGTTTTTGTGAGGTGGCGGCGGCAGCAGTGAAGCTGCTGGCCGCCATTGTTTTAGTTTGTAAACAATGCGCGCGCACTCTACTACGGGAAAAAGGGGTGGGGGCGATTTTCTCGATTTTCAATAAAACACATCGCCTTAAAGCACACATTCGAATTAATCGATTAAATCGATTTATCGCCCAGCCCTAGGATATCTGTCATCATTTATCATAGTGAACACGAGTTGGAAGTTGTAATCTTGAAGATTTTCACTTCAATAAATGTCTGTTAAGGCACTATCTATTGCCAAAAGTGGTAACACAATGGTGACTGGGCCGTAATGGCCCACTGATGACAGTATTGAGAACTGTGGCGACACTGAGAAGTGCTGCACTGCAGTCTATCTCCATTGCATGCACAGAAAAAGAACTATAGTTCTATTTCTTCTGGATCTGTTCCAGATCCGTCCCGCTGTGCAAGTGGACTCCGATCCGGACCCGTTTTGCGGATCTGTTCCGGAGCCTATGATACCTCCAGGGCGGATCCGGAGCGGAGTCAGTTTGCTATCTGGGGATGCTGTAGTATGGCATTTTGGACGCAGCGCAAGACTCCAGACTGCTAGACAGTCCTTGTGTTCACTCAACTATCATTTCTAAATTAACCAGGACTGGTATCTTATGGATTGCTACTTTC
This sequence comes from Melanostigma gelatinosum, assembly GCF_949748355.1. Classification (NCBI taxonomy): domain Eukaryota; kingdom Metazoa; phylum Chordata; class Actinopteri; order Perciformes; family Zoarcidae; genus Melanostigma; species Melanostigma gelatinosum. The sequence continues at coordinate 19,945,152 of NC_136651.1, forward strand.
AGGTTCTAGGACAACCGTCATGTTAAAAGAAACCAATGTTGACACAGAACCGCTCCAGCAGAGCAGAATATTGCTATGCCACTTGCCAAGCGCTTCTTGGGCAAACTCTCAGCACCGGTATCACAATGCATTTCTTTTTACAAATGGTGTAAAAGGATGATTGCATACTATTCAGGCCAATAGGATGTATGAAGATGTATTAGAAAGCAGCCAGACGTTTACAACCAATGTGGCGTCTTATCGTGGTTATCAATGATGACAAAGTGAAGAAGAGGGAACTGTAAATCCGCTGTACGGTGACGAAGGAGCTCGGCAGCCCTGAAGGAGGCAGTCAACACGCCGAGGTCCATAAATCTGCTTGGTCAGCTCGCTGTGATTGAGCGGTGTCCGCGTGAACGAGGACAAACTAGATGTCGAAATCAGTTAAAAATGCCTCTGGAGATTGCAGTTATTATAACGTACTAACAATGTCTCTGCGTTACTGCTGGTGATAAGTGATGGGAATAACGATGAGGGAATGTGACCTCTGGAACAAGGACCATGTTCTGTTTAAATGGAAATAATGCGAATGAAATGGCAAATTAGTGAGGGAGTCTCTTAAGGAAGAGGGGGAATAAATGCAGCGGGCCAATCAGGTGTGATTGTTAAGCCAATCAGAAACACTGGGAAGTAAATGTACAGCCGACATAGAGCACTCAGTGTTCATAACGTTCATATGTACCATCCCAGCATTTTACATGCAGTTTCACAGGGGGCAGAACTCCCTCTGACCGGCTCCAGCTCATAACTCCTACTAGAATCAATGTTCATTTTCAGTTTGTGTACGGATTGAAAATACAAGATGCAACATGTAATTTAGTGAGACGTTGGTAGCTTCACGTTTAGCCGTGCTAAATTCGTTCCGCCACTACCGTTCACCAACATGTCTCAACAACTGATGGTCATGAACTTTTGTACAGACCCTTCAGGAGGAGTTGTAATAACTTTGATGGTACTCGGACTTCGAGTATTGCCATGATCAGGTCACGTATTTGTCCAGTACAACGTAGCGATACGATCATTTTAGCATGCTAACATGCTCAACTAAGTGACTGTAAATCAAACTCTATCTGCCATTACCGCGCAAACATGCCCATTAAGGTTTGCAGCTTAGTGCAATTTTTTTATTACATTTTTTTTTCTTCTTGCAATTATGTATGTGGCAAATGATAAAAAAAAAACAAGGTGCAGAAGCATTTCTTACCGGGAAGGAATTTGCTTGGCAGCACGGTTAAGGGTGCATTCCACCCTTTGCGGGTACTTTGACGATTGCACAATTTATTTTTGTCAATCTTTTCCTGAATTGTTTATCTCTAGACAGAGTCAGGGTTTTTATTGAGATTGATATTATTTATTATGTTGCACAAAATGTTCAGGAAAATACTACCACGACTTTCTGGAGTTTAACAGAGAAGTAAAATAAAGAAATAATCTTTTTAGGGCTCCTACTGAAGAAGCTGGTTGATATATTATTAAATCCTACATAGCTTCTAGCTGACAACTCCTGACAGGACGTTTTTTTCGAGGTTAAGTAAACAGATGAAATTGGATTATTTCACTTTTTTAAGTATACAACTTAATGCGAGTCATTCAGATGTTTACACCAGTCAGGACCAATTTCCTGCAGTAAGATGCTTCAACAATACAGAAACACTTATTTCTGCTTGTGTGCATTTAGACATGAGTGCGTTTGACGGATTTCATTGACAACAGCTTTCATTTGACATAATAGTCAGTGCATCATCACATTTGTTCCGTGTGTCTGTGTGGGTTCACGCAGTCTCACGCAGTAAATAGAGCAGTGTGTGTGTGTGTGTGTGTGTGTGTGTGTGTGTGTGTGTGTGTGTGAGTGTGTGTGTGTGTGTTTGAGCTGTTTGTAGGTCAGAAGCTGCCAGGACATCTGTGTTTTCGGTTCCTGCGAAAGCGAAGCCGTCTGGTTCCTGCGTGTTCAGGTCGCACTCGTTTGTCGGCCCACCAAGAAACAGGCTCATTAGGCTAATTAGCCCGATTAATGCAGAGGTGACCTGCACGGCGGAGGGGCCTTGGGGGCAAACAGATGGGACGGTTCCACCACCAACCTGTCAGTGCTGAGCCCACAGTCACTGAGTCAACAGCTCAACACTGTTTCGGAGGTTTCAGCCTAAACATGTATGGACTCCGAGCTGAGATTAACAGTGAGACGGAAACGCTGCGACACGGCAGATAACCATGACGACGCAACGGTGATGACGGAGAGTGATTGGCACAATGTCAGACTGGATCACGAACAGAATGGCATCATTGCTGTATGAATGGTAAATGAAGCCCAGGTAAAACCTGCATTCTCTCTAATGACCACCAGGGGGCGACTCCTCTGGTTGTATAGAAGTCTATGAGAAAATGACTCTACTTCTCTCTTGATTTATTACCTCAGTAAACATTGTAAACATGAGTTTATGGTCTCAATCTCTAGTTTCAAGTCTTCTTCAATACAGCATGATGTTCATTCATTATGGTCCATTTAGATTCAAATAAAGCAGGGGATGCTTTAGGGCGGTGGTACCTTGTGATTGAAAGGACTCTACCAGGGCGTTGTCTGGTCTGGGAATGGTCCTTGTTTTTGTCGTAAAACGAAAAGCCTTCCACAGTCTGACAAATGTCTTATTCAGCCTTTACTTGTATTTAGCTTAACCTTTTCGTTTGACTTCTGGTAGAAAACAAACAAACACGATGGTGATAGCTTAAAAAACGTAGTCCACAAATCCCGGCCGTACTCACGGTGACTACGTCCACTTGTTACATGCAGTCTATGGTGCAGCCATGACATGATCCCTCACTGGCTTCCCAACATGAACATGAAAACTGATGGAATGCTGGAATGACAGTTTACGTGTGTTCACCACCTGCTTGCTGTGCTTCAAATGCAGTGTTGCCCACAATCAAACTCTGGTGAGGACCATCCAGACCACCTGGAAGGAGGTCTTCAGTACGCTTCCACTTGGACTAAATGCGGTTTGTAATTTTAAATGTAAATGTATACTTCGACAGTTAATCATTAGAAAGTGGGAGGGGCATCCGAGTGGCTGAGGGATTCAGACCATGAACCACAATGTCCCTGTGACTCTGGCCAGGACTCTCTTCTAGCGTTATGTAATGAAGGCATAAAATGAATGAATTGATACAACAGGATACAATTTTTAACAAATAGATAGCGCAATAAAACTCCCCGTTTATTACTTGAATTAAGAGGCTTTTTAGTATGAAGGCTTTTTTGAAATGGATGTATGAAAATGCAAATGAAGCATATAGACAAGAATGAAGGTGGGAAGTTTGGTGTATGTAAGAGCTACTGAAGTGGAAATGTATGGATCAGAGTCTGAGAAAAAACTAATTTCAAGAAAACAGCCTTTAAGATATGTATTTTAAAACTATATTAATCTTCAACACTACAGGTGAATAGGGTAAACATGTAACTAATAGATATCGCCATGAAACCTCCCCAGTTGATTACTTTCATTAAGACAATTATTCTTGTATTTCAAGTTTTCTGCAGGATGCACCGCTCCACCTGGCCCGATCTCAACGAAGGTGCTGGAAGTATCCAAAAGTTTGAAACTGATAGAAGAGATACCCGCACACTTAGATCTATACACTCTACCTTCGCTCTGAAGGGCCTTCATCAGAGGATATACAGGGTTCAGCTGGAAAGGCAGCTGAAGAAACAAATTACATTTCAATTCCTTTGCAGTTGTGCAAACCCTGGTGGTAGAGGCTCCACCTCCTGGGCACTGAAGCCTTGTGCCCAATCTCCACAGTCATGGACTCACAGACTTTGAGGCGCACTTGAGAGTTCTTTATGAACCCTTTCCATAAGTCAGCATTATATGCAGACAGGAAAGAGCCTGGAAGACTTTCAAATCAGGGAGTACAAAGCATAAAATAACAATTGCACATTACAGTTTTTGACATTGTTATGGTAACGTGATAAGTTGCAATGCTGTCCCATTTGTATTAACAACATTTCAAGTCCTTACAGCCTCTCACACTCACCCATTGACGTCAGGTCTAAGGCCTTAGGGGGACATTGGGATTGGGCCTTAAAGTGCTGAATGGAGTACTGAGAGACTAATCAGTTCTTGGTGTGAACGCAGCATTAAAGGGCAAAAAGGGGTGGGGCACATATCGACAAAACATATGTAATGAGGAAGCACCCTATAGTAATATCATATCATTTCACGTAGTCAGTGGGGCTTTGAGTGTTTGGAATGGGATTTATATAATAAAGTGTACTCTGCACAGATCTGAGTGTGTGGATCATTTTTTGTTTTTGCTGAAATGTTATGTTTGAATTTGCAAATGAGGCTTCATCTAATGGTAACTTTTGGCGAATTTAGGAGAAATCTACGGACGCAAATACTCTCAGCCATACGGACTCTCAGCCATAGGACCCTGGAACTGGGTCACACCGGAGGGTTAAATGCTAAATGTGAATTGTAAACATGTTGCCAGTGTACAGTATGTGCATATGGATGCATTCAGAACACTGACATCAGAGATTCACCGCCTCTGTGTCTGAACAACACATCAAACTACTGCAACAAAAACACACACACACTCACACACACACACTATTCACTTCTAACAATAGATGTCAGAATGACAAGGACATGGTGATTCAGAGGAGACAAACATGTAAACAACTCTGCGATGCTGATGTTTGTTCTCGGTTACGAAGAGGAAGAGGTCTACACGTACCACGCTGAATCGTGGGTAATTACCATCCTCACGTCAAAGTCATCTCTTGGTGATGAAAGATCTCGAGGTCATTTCTGTTCTGTTATTTCATGATCCTGCCTACAGGTTATTTACCTGTGTACAAATGATCGCCCATAATATACACTATCACAGTCACTTTTACATAAAATGATGAATTCAATTGTTATCATTCTTTTGCAGAAGAAGCACGAGCTTCCTCGTAGGCGGCGTGCCGCGCTAACAACCTCCATCAGTTAGAGGGCGAGGAAACGTCTGTTAAGCTACTCATGAAGCTAGTTGCCGTCCGCGTACCATAATAACTGAGGAGTGTAGCGACATTTGTATCTGTTCAAACTGAAAATGATTACATGGATTACATGGTCCACAGCCAGGGTTTTAGAAATACCGTGTTCATGAGTCTAAATTCCTCCAGCAAAAAGGCCAGTACATTAGTTCTAAACTTGTATTTATTTGGTAATTAACTTAACTGAAGAGTCATATCTTCTGTAAAACACATACGCTACATGACCTTTCAAAGCCTTCTGCAACACTGCCAGCTGTAGCTTCTCGGGACCTTAAATACTTGATACGGCAAACATTGGCCAGTTCAGACTTCGAGAGAAGACAGAGCGAGTCCAACCTTCGCTCTAATTCTGCTCTGTTTTTGGTCTCCACCGATCTCCTGAGGGAAGATGTCTGTCTCTTTTGTCTCTTTAGCTGCTAAATGCTCCATTGTGTTTACCAGCCGGTCTCTAAATGTTTGTTGCTCAGCAGGTGGTGCAGGGTGGATGTTTTAGAGCTTTTCCACGATAAACAGCTGCATTCATTCAAGTTTCTCACCAAAAACTACATTTCACAAGATCACATTTGAACATATCGTGATACAGTTGTTGTTTACTTTCGCCAAATTTTTACTGAATGGAGCTTGAATGCATCATATAACTCAATGCAGCCTCCTTTAACAAATGCTGTTAGCGCTGTTATTCAGCCACCTCACCGTCATGTGTAATCTGATTCTCTCTGCTGAAGCAGAGCCGTTCATTCACACCATTAGCTGTGAGCTATTTGCTATGGCAGCGCCGGCACATACATGCCGGTATAGCTCCACTGAATTTCGTTACATTTTTGTCTTTATCTGATGCAAATAATGAAAGAAAAGCAGTACAGGAATGTACTACTGTTGGTCACATGTGTGTTGTGTTATAAATGGGCTACGACTGAATTGTTTTGTGCATCCCTGTGTTGCATAATGACAATAAATGATCATACAATCGTTGAATTTAGCTATATAAGTAGCTAATCATTTTACATTTTGCATGTACATGCTGCAGTCGGACGTATTGTCCAGCCATCTGCTTTGCTGCTGCTGTTTGTATTCCTATTAATACAAAATGTAATGGGCTGCAGCTGCATTTCATTGACAATAAATAATGACGATAATTATCCTTAATGTGAATCTTAACTCCGTTAACTCCAGCAACCAAAGGTACTGACATGACCTCAGTGGCCTTGCTGTCCCCACGTCCTCAGAGGAAACATCCCAAACCTCCTGCACCGCCTATTGTCGTGACAACGGGAGAACACATTTTTGTGCACTTTGTGTGCAGACGCAGGCTACGCAGCTGTAGCGCTGCAGTGAAAGTGCACAAGATAATAAAAGCCATGCCGGTGTGACGGCCCTCAAACAGCAGGTTCAGAGCCTTGCTGCGTCTGACTCCACTGCTCCCTGTGAGCAGAATAATAACAGCAATAAAAATCACTGTCACATCACTGATCAGATGCTAAATATGTGAACCGCTTCCTCCTGGTACACTTGTCAACTTTTATTTTCTCAAATATGTTGTCTTTTTTTAAATTCCTTGTGGGCTGTCTCGGTCTCCGCAGCACACGTTCTACTTCTCTTATAGTTTCTTTTTTTTGGAGGGGGGTGAACTGAGGGGAAAAACTCCCGGCAGCAGGAGGTTAATCAGCTCTCTGTTTAACTGGACCTGTCTGTGAACAGAGCTGTCCGGCTGTTAATGATCTGAAGAAGGAGGCTGGTCGACTGGCTCTCAGCATTAATATTCCCTGTTGGACGTGCAGGAAGGCCTTCAGACTGACACTCAAGCCTCCTGACATCAGTCGTCATCAGCGCTTTGTCTCTCTTCTGACAGTCGCCCTCGCTTTCCATCATGGATGTGAGATTTTCTCTCCTCCTCCGTGTTTGAGACGATTATCACATTATTCACGATGTCCCAGTGAAGTCTGCATCCGCTCTGCCGCTGCTGCGATCGATTAACTACAATGAACAATTAATAAATCACATTATTATTGAGTTTGTGCGCATCTGTTTTTATTTTTCATTTTGAATTCTTTCGGCACAAACACGGCAAACACACACACGCCGAGGCTGATCCATGGTCAGTGTAGCAGCCATTAATTTCACACAGACTGGTTCTGAGAGAGAGAGAAACAGAGAATCCTCTGCCTCACTCTGGATCTACATTCCTCTCCCTCCCTCCCTCTCTCTCTCTCTCCCTCCCTCTCTCTCCCTCCCTCTCTCTCCCTCTCTCTCGCTCTCTCTCTCTCTCTCTCTCTCTCTCTTTCTCTCTCGGTGCAGTCTCGGTGATGTATGGCTGCCATCACTGAAAATAATGACTCGTCTGCCTGTAATCTTTTATTTCACTGCAAGGCCGGGGAAACGACGAGAGGAGGAGAGGAGAGAAGGGAGGAAGAGAAGAACAGCAGGGAAAATAAGTAAGTGGAAGAGGAGGGAGACGGTGTCTTCCATACTGTCTCTGGATGATGAGGAGGAGGAAGAGGGATGGGGAAGAAGAAGGGAGAGAAGGTAAAAAAAAGAGGCGAAGGGCGTGAGAAGGATGGAAGAGGATGGGGAGCGTTTGATAATGACAAGAAAGAGGAAGAGGAAGGGGTGAAGGAGGTGGAGGAGAGAGAATGAGGTAGTGTACTGTGTGTGGATGATGATGAGGTGGAGAGATAACTTGTCATCTATGTGGATGAGGAGCAGGGGGAGGAAGATAAGGGAAAGAGTGGAGTAGAGGAAGTGAAGAGGATAGGGATACTGTAGCAGACTGAGTATCAGTCCAGTGTTTGACGAATACAAGCTGCTGGTGTTTAACAAGCTGATCTGAAAGCAGATTTAACACTGAATATACTGAACTGCTCGAGTGATTATGAAGACGTTCAGTGCAGAGTTGTCGAGCATGCGGTTCACCAGTGAGCGGGGCAGTACATCTGGTCAGCATTAGACACTGAACAGTAGGAACAGCACGGGTAGTAATGAAATGAATTATGGCTGGATTCCATTCAGCTGCTCCAGTGTCCTGTACGGATCATGCTGGCTCACTGTTACACTGTCCTGGTTTACTGAGACACCTGAATACATTACTCCTCATTTTCATGCCTTTTCCTATGAAAGCCAGCAAAAACATGTCAATTTCCATTTGTTACATGCACACAGTCTTTTCAAAACAATCTTCTGTTTTCACAGGAGACTCAGTTGGTCTAAGGCAACAAAACCACTACGTTAGGTTTAGGAACGGACCGTCGTTTGGGTTCAAAATAACTAGCAATGAGGTTGTTCCGAGGGTGAGTAATACCAAACCGTCGGCGTCTGCACAAGGCTTTGAAGTAACTCCAATGTAAACCCATCCGTGGCAATATTTGAAGCTCAGAGCAACTGCTCCAGTACATGATGATGTAGCATACAGAGCGAAAAAGGCCGACAGGGGTTGTGGGCGGGGTGTCAAACAAACCTCCTGTGTGGTCCTGTGTGATTGGGCAGCTTAAATGAACCTTCTGATGTCATCCTGACTGTCCATATCGTAAGTTGATCATGTTGGTCTACCTGTGTGTCTTAAAAATAGGTATTGTTGTCTTTAATGTAAATGTTCTTGTTCATTTCATGCAATTTGTCAGCAGTTATGCTCTAACGATGTGGAGAAAGCACTGTTTTGTTAAAGTGCTCATGAAAACAGAAGTTTTGCAGTGTTATTTATTACAAACGATGACGATGAACGTGACCTTTAAGCTTTGTTTAATTGGCGAGAAACTGAGATCGGTCATTGTCATCTCCCTGTCTTCTCTTTCCAAACGGCGCTGGGCCGAGTTTAAAGCTGCTACTTGTTGGGCTCGTTAGCGTCACCTCGCTCGTTAAGGATCTCTGCTCGTTAAGTCTCTCCTTCCTAACGAGCGTCTCCTGACCTTGGAGTTTGGGGTTTTTTTGGCACGCCGGCCTAACGAGCGCGCTCAGAGCATCCTGTCGGCATATGGAGGGGCCGACCGGGACTCCACAGGAAGAGCTGGAGCCGCTCCAGAAGACGACGTCCCGCCAAAATAAAGAATACAGTTTGTTGGAAGGGTTTGTCTTATTCTCTATTGATTTAAAAAATAGCCTTTTTTCACTTTACTTCTTTATCTTGTTATTTTCTCTTATTTTCCTTCTTCTTAATGTTTTCTTGCAAAAAGTTTTTTGTCTTATTCTATATTTTAAAATTATGTTTTTTTATTTAGTCATTTTATGTCAAGGGGAATTTTAATATTACGTTCTTGTTTTCCTTTTTCTAATTTTCTTACTATATCATATCTAACACCACTTGTTTCATACCTCATTTATTATTATTTCACCTTCCTGATGACCAAAGTGATATCGTATGTCTTACTTTTTATGTATTATTTTTAATATCATATTTTTGGATCATCATTATAATTATTATTGACTTTACATGGAGACTGAATAGTAATAGTTACAACTCACATCAATCACATCTTATTATCAACACAGGCAACAAACTGCCAAATCCTCCTTTGACTGTCTATCTAAGTCTGTCCATACACTGCCGTATGGTGAGCGAGCACACACACACACACACACACACACACACACACACACACACACACACACACACACACACACACACACACACACTCTCTCTCGCGGCTGTGTGTGTTGGCAGGAACCGTGATGTTGTGGGTGATTTGGTCAGATCTGGCAGAAGTCGTGCCAACAAGGCTCAGAGCCTGCAGAGAGCGGACAGCAACTAATGACCTTCACACACACATTACACACAGACCATATGCTTCTGTGTGTGTGATTCGGGAGCGGGTGTCTGGTTACCGTGTGTTCACTTTGTCAGATATTTTGGTTGCATTTTAATCTACAGTATTATCTTTGATAATATTTAAATAAAACTTTGAATCCTTTTCATCTTCATCTTATGTTGTCGGAAAAATTCAAAATTTTTCAAATATTCAAAAAACTGTGTGGGAGAAAGGTTTGATAGGATCCATCAGATGATTCTGTGTCTGACAGCCGTCGTGTTGAAATCAACTGTATAGTTCACGTAGTATCAGAATGAGCTGAGTGGACAGAATACAGTAATGTACAGTTCAGCACAGATCGATACAATACCACTGACTGTAATGTCCCCGATCAAATGCAACATGACGGCATTTGAATCACTCGGTGGCGCTAACCGGCATGCTAATAGTCGCTACCATCAGATCAGATCCGCTGACTCGGTGGTTTGTCTTTGCGGTCGCCTTTATGGCAGCATTGTCAGACCAGGATTAAATAGTACAAGAGACTCAGTGTTAAGCTCCCCAAGCTGCATTTTATTCTGTAGCAGACGTCATTTACAGTATCATTTTTAAATGAACATTATGTAATAACACTTTAAGGTCATTTAAAAAAGCTAAATCAATGGCCGGCTTTCCTCTGAGCTGCAATCTGTTTGAACTGACAAGTCAACCTAAAACTTTGAAACAGAAACTGCTGTCTCACTAAGCTGTGTGTGTGTGTGTGTGTGTGTGTGTGTGTGTGTGTGTGTGTGTGTGTGTGTGTGTGTGTGTGTGTGTGTGTGTGTGTGTGTGTGTGTGGGTGGGTGGGTGGGTGGGTGGGTGGGTGTGTGTGTGTGTGTGTGCCTTTCTCTCTCTGATCAATACATCTTGTCAGCCAGTGGTTGATAGATTATTGATTGTAATCAACCTGTCCTCTGTGTGTGCAGACAGCCTCTAATTCCTCTGTCAATCTGTCCGACCGCTCGTCACACACACACACACACACACACAGTATTTACCCCCAAAGGCGCACTTTGTTTTCTCATAGTACAGTATATCCACGTTAAAATAAAAATGAACATGTTAATAATTAAGGAGTTGTCCCAGAGACATTGTGTGATTTGCCTGATAAAGGGTTAATCTCTCCCCAAAACAATTCTCACATCTTCCTAAAACATCATGATAGAGCTTCAAATCATCTTTTGATATTCCTTAAAACTCCTGGAAATAGGTTTTAAATCAACGCCCTGGAGGTTGTCCTATAATCTCGCTTAAATTTCCCTAAAACGTCCTTTAAAACTGTCTCTTAAAATGTCCAAAATATCATGAGATCTTTCTGATGCACCATCAAATCTTTGTGAAACATTAAAATAATCCTCCCAGACAACACCCTGAAATATCTGAACCCTCCTAAAAGATCCAAATCTCCCTTTAACCACATAGAATCCTTATATTTTCCTTTCATTTTTCCTACAGTACCCTTTAAAAATCCTGTAAAAATACCCAAATCTCTAAAATATCCTCAGATCTGCGTAAAACATTGTGAACCATCCAGAACTCTCTGAACCCGCTGTAAATCTCATCTTAATCCTTGGAGACATCTCTTAAAACTCCCCTAAACATCTCAAGAACATCATGAAATCTCTCTGAAAGATCTTCAAATTATATTTCTGGGATATTTGAACCTTCAATCTAAATCTCCCTTAAACATTATTTTTATTTAATTTTATTTTATTTTTTGTTGTTAAGTTTGGTTTTATTGTCTCATATATTTTATTGTTTCATCAGTGTTTAAATTGAACCTTAGTTTGTCCTGCTTTTGTTTGGCCTCACTTATATCGCCTTGTTTCTTTACTTTGTAAACTATTTTTTTGAAAGGTGCTATATAAATGAAGTTAAGGGTTAGGGTCACCTCCAAGACCTTTAATAGACAGGCTGCTGTAATTCTCAGTCTCTCTAGAATCCATTAAAGTCAATCTGTGATAGGCATTACCATCCCATCAACACGCTGCATTTACATAAACACGCATAATTAAGCCGAGCAGCAGAGAGGAATCTGAAGCTCTGATTACAGACGCACGCTTTATTTATTTATTTATTCACAACTTGATCCAATCAGACGCCACTTTACAGTCAGGGGTTTGAGCTGATGACTGAAGCAGTGGAGAGACATCCTGCACACACACACGCACACACACACACTAACACAAACACACACCCATATACAACTATTTCATGCAATCTCTCTCTCTCTCTCTCTCTCTGGATATTCAATCTTCATTTGTTGCTGCCATTGATGTGTGGAGAGAAAGAATGAGCTACAGAACAAGTGTGAGTGTGTGTGTGTGTGTGTGTGTGTGTGTGTGTGTGTGTGTGTGTGTGTGTGTGTGTGTGTGTGTGTGTGTGTGCTCTGAATATCAATGCTCCCTCTGGTTGGCTGGTCTTTTCCATTTAACCGCTTCCATCTTCTGCTCCCCAACACACTCAACAGACGGACCGGAATATAATTTCTCCTGGAACTAAATTCACAATGCGAAATGGCCCTGACTGGCTTATGAGGGGAAACGCCGCTACTGTGTCACCTGGCCTGTTACCTTCGCTGCTAACCATGCTATCAGCTGCAGTGAGCAGGCTTGTTGCTGGAGACAGGAAATGAAGTTGATAAAGCATCCTGGTATCCAAGGAATTACTTTTATAACATGCCCAGGCTCCGAGGTGACCAGAACACCTGACCAGAACACCTGACCTGGTGAAGTCCTCAAATCAAGCCTCCAAAAGGATAATTGTAAAATCAATGACTCAACAAGAGGTGCTAATGGAACGAGTCTTTTTTTTAACTCGGCCTGCAACAAACAGTTACCTTCATTATTGAGTAATCTGACGATTGTTTCCTTGATGGATCAATTAATCGCATCACATGTCAGAAAATAGTGAAAAATGAAAATCACAGTTTCGATCGAATTGCTTTTTTTTTGTCCAAAACCTCCTTCTGAGAGCGTCTGTAGTTGTAGTTTTCACGATATGTCACACACTAGTCTGCTTTTCGGACAATTCAGCATGTTGAATCGTTGGCGGAGGCGGTCGAAGAGAGAAGTCCTTCTTGATTGGCTGTTCAGCTTAAGCGAATCAGTGCACCGGAGGAGAAACGGAAGTGAGGAAAGCAAGCAAACGAGTAAAGTCAAGAGGACACACAGAAGGCGTTTCTCATTTTTCATCTCATTGTTCTCTGATCGTTCCAATTCGCAGATATCTTCCTGACATGGAAATCTGGAATACAGCTAAGTGGCGAGAGAGAGCTTTGTGAGAAGCTCGCAGATGCTGCTTTGTTTCATGCTTTGTTTTCATGTATGGATCATGACAGCAGCTCCAGCATCTCTTTTAGAAGTACACACTACCGCCACCTGCTGGTATGGAGAGTTATTTACACTCACACAGGCGCAGAGTGCATGTGCTAGTTGGCCATTGGCTGTAGTCTCTGCGGTGTGTTCATAGGCAACCTTTTGGCCAAGACACATGCGACGTTAGGCAACGTAACGGACGTAACGGACGTCCTCTCTGCTAGTTCTTTGATGTCGGTTTGGTGGGTCTGAACCTTTACAGTTACAAGCCAGGGAAGCTAAGCGCTGATTTAAACTTTCAACAGTTATTTGGTACAAAGCAGAGGACTTCAGTTCTTTTTTGTGATTGTAATTGCAGAAAACTATGAGTCTATACATGGATGGATGGATGGATGGATGGATGGATAGATGATAGATGGATGATGGAAGGATAGATGATTAGTGGACGGATAGATGGATGGATGGATGGGTTGATGGATGTATTGATGGATGGATTGATGGGTTGATGGATTGATGGATGGATTGATGGATGGTGGATGGATGGATGGATGATGGAAGGATAGATGGATGGATGTATTGATGAATGGATTGATGGGTTGATGGATTGATGGATGGTGGATGGATGGATGGATGATGGAAGGATAGATGGATGGATGTATCGATGAATGGATTGATGGATGGATGGATGATGGATAGATATATTTCTGTTTGCCCTTGAAACCAACAGCCAAAGAGTCACACTGCAAAAAATAGAAAAAGGACTCTCTTCCCCCTCCTCTGTTGAATTCATTTACATTCCAGAACGTTCTTCCTTGTCACATCCAGTCTGATTGATATGTTGAACCGCATTGTCTCTGTGTGTTATGTACCTGTGTGTGCGTGTTGCACCAGGAGACAACTTTACTTTCATGCCATACATTAGCATTAGTGTCGGCAGCAGAATCAGCATTAGCACAAAGATTAACATCTCCTCTGTGACTTCAGCTCAGTGCCCTTGAGATAATCTCCATGTCCTCCTTCGTTCACATCTGCATATTCACAGTGAGGCTGGATAAATGGAGTTTAACACAATATACAATTTATGTTATAGTTCTTTATTAGGTCTAAAATGATATTTTCCCCCACATGCATATAAAAAAAGATAGCATAGTAGCAAGCTAAAGTAACATGGTGACCATGTTAAACATTGGATCTGCTAAACATCATCATGTGAGCATTGTGAGTATGTTAGCATTCTGATGTTAGCATTTAGCTCAAAGCACCGCTGTGTCCAGCAGAGCTGCAGGCATGACTATAGACGAAGTCTTATTAAAACATTAAATGTACGAGAAAATGTTAAATGTACGAGACAATTAATTTGCGTGTGCTCATGTCAGCTTGTGCGCCGCTTTTGATGGAAAGAACAGGCGCCATCTTGGAGTCCGATATCCAGTTCTTAGAATTCTTCCAGGCTATTAATGCTAATGTATGTGCCATTTATTTAGGATAAATTAGTCACAAATTTTAAACAGTTGTCCCGAAAATACGACAAAAGCAAGACTTTTCATCAGTTAAAGCCCGATTAAACATTAAACACTGATCGTTGTGAAACATTATTTTGGGGTTTCCCACAGACGATACTGCTATTATTGTAGTACTACTGAATGACACTGAATGTGATGTACTGGAGGTGATGTACGCCCACATCCAACTCCAGTGTCCCGAACTTCACCCACTCCAATCTGTTCCTCCTAAAGGTATTAGTCAAGGTGACAAACTTGTATCTACAAATACACTTTATATGTGCAGTATTTCTTCATTTATTTTTATTAAGTTCTTTATAACTTTCAATAAATATGTCGTCCACTCTTTCTTTCTCTTTTCTTTACTGTGGCTTTGTTTTGAAGGACGGCTAACAGCCGGACAGAAAATGAAACAAGTAACAGCAAACAGACAAAATGACTGTCTTCACCCTTTCCCCTCTGATTGTTCTCACCGTTGTGATATTAGAATGATTTGTGCCGACTGTAAGCAAAGAGCAGTGATTTGCTATTTGCTGCTGGTTTGTCCTCGCTGAAGCTTTTAGTGTTTTATTGAGTGGAAACAGTGCAAAGATTGTTTCTACCGTTCGTTTGGGGAGAAATAAAACCCTTCAGCCAGCGGCGGAGCAACTTTATGTTTTCTGTTCTGCCGCTTCTCCCTTTTACACTTCTGGGGATCTTTTTCCCTTTAAGCAGCTTTAACCACCCTGATTCTCTGTCTCTGCAGCTGTGTTCAAGGTAAATCGGGATAAACGACCGCCAACTTGTGCACCTTTAAATCCACCGACCTCTCTGTTTGAATTCTAATTGGAGCTGTTGGACGCACCGTCTCTGAGGTTAAAGGAAGTCTAGTCATGGTCGGATGTGATTTCTCATTATTCAAAGAAGACGGATGAAACGTCTAAAACATCTCAATAAAATGAGGCTAATCTGAGAGGAGAAGTCATCCTTTTATGTAAATATAACACAACTGCAGTGTAAAAGGACAAAATCCAGCACTCATCCTGTGTAAATACACACTCTAAGGTTCAGCTGATGTGATGATATGAGATATAAGTTATAAGATGATATGAGATATAAGTTTGACAAATCTTTGGGCGGAGCTTAGCTGAGCACGTCTCGTTCCTCCCGCCGGTGCTCTTCTTAAGCTCTGCCGCTTCATTAACCGGTGCCCTTGTAGGACATGTAGCTCCTTACTGGGTTTCAAACACAGGCCATAAAACACACATCCTCATGCCTCATAAAACACTCTTGACTGTGTCGGTGCTCTCTGACTGTCCTCCAAGCTGCACAGACTGAACAGTCGAACCACGGCTGGGTTTAACTCTGAATGTGCACTGAGCAGCTTCAACACGGGCAGCATCTGTACATTATGCAGCAACTGAATGTAAACTGGTTCTGCCTCCAAGGAAAATGTGCTTTGTCTTTATTCTTTTGTGACGAGAGTGAGCTTCTGTGAAAGAATGAAGATAACGCATGATGTGAATTATATTGACTGTGAACCAGATCACCTTCTGTTAGGATTTCAGATTTTGCCGATAAACAACCGGTGAGCACGGTTACATATCAGGAAATGATGAGGAGGCAGGAGGAAGAGCACATTGATTTATCAAGAAATGACTGACAGGCTCTGACTCCGGACGAAACAGCAATAAATTCCAAAAAAACACATGGAACGCTGAACACTGGGAAGAAAGGCAAAGAAAACCACAAATCTATAAAGTCAAAAGTTGCTTATTTTGTCCTCGTCGATTCATATAAATGCCACATCTAAACAATATGTTTGACTAAAATCTGATTGGTTGGCTCGGCCCTATACAACATAGAGAGGCAGTGTCACTTTACTGAGTAGCTCTCCATAAGCGACGGCCAAACATCTGACCACCACCAGTGTAGGGCTGCGTATTGGCAAGCACCTCACGGTACGCTACGAATCGCAATACACGCGCCACGATACAATATATCCCGACATATTGCGATGCCATACGTATTGTGATGCAATACGATGCAATACGACGCAAGATACATCGCTATATATTTTTTACAAAATATTTCAAAATAGAGCTGAAAATACAACTTTCTTTGTACCATCTGGAGAGTCTTTGCACTGCACATAGTCACTGAGCAGAGAACACACTCAACTGAAATGCACTTGCCACAACATAATTTGAAATTAAAGTGCACACTGTATTCTTCTCTTATTGTCACTGACCACTCTTAGCTTACATGTAAACATCATATGAAATAAAATGCATTCAGTAAAGTTGTCTGTCACTGTGGCTGGGTCCTTCCCATTAATGTCGCATTCCACCAGGTTCAGTTTTCAGTAACTCCGCGATGTGACCGCCTGTGCAGCTTCCTTGAATTGCCCGTGTGTGCAACACGTGAAACTAGTTCACACTCAGAGATGTGGTGTGACATAATCGTCACGTTCAACTTGGTGGTATATTCGTCGAGGTTTGTTTGATAAACGCAGGGATTCAAGGGTTTGATTTTAAATCTATTTAGAACATGATTTTTAAAAAATGTATCGATAGTCTTGAAAATATCGATACACCATCGTCGAAATCTTTTTTGCAGCTATGTCGATATCCTTGCCCTCCAGCAATGTAGTGCTGCTTACTTATGTATCGGAGGAAAATATCAGTCTCTGTAAAAGCCACTTCTCATAAATCCACTCACAGTAAAATGACCAGTTGGAAGCTTCGCGTATCGTTCCAGTTCTCCAAATGGACATTCATAATCTTTCCTTTTACAAGGCTGGAACGGATCTTGTCAGGCATCACTCTTAAGGGGCAGTTCAGATGTTGCATCTAAAAAACGCGTGGAAAACGAACATTTTACCGCTTTTATCAATTTATCCAAGATACTTGAGGAGGGTTGGCGCCCTAAAAAATAGGCACTTGGGAACGTTTTTTAGCCGCCTTTTCTGCGTCTGCATTGACAAAAATGGATTTGAGAAAAACCCATGTGAATCCAGTTTTGGACAGGTTGGGGACGGTATGTCAGTTTCTGCTCATTGGCCTAGGAAAAAGAAAGAAAAGTATGATTGTTATGTAACTTACGCATGTTGCGTTATTTAAGTATGTAAGTTGTGTTCGAAAAGTAAGGTAAAATTAGTCACGGCTGAATTTGTTTCACACGGGACACGGACAGCGGTCTCCTGGGTGAAGGTCCCGTGTTTGCTTGACCCAATCATCCACCCTCACATCCTCCTTAACCAGACTTTCTTGCTCTTTATATATACAACGTAGTTGGTCTGGCGTCTAATAACGACACAGATGGGTTTTGTCAAGAAGAGTTGAGCCCACAGAGCTGCCTCGAAAACATGCATACACGATCAGGGGAAGGTCAGGATATAAAAAGCATAAAGCATATACTCAGAAATCAATAGTTAAAGTGTAATCGAAAGATAAAGTGTATGATCGTTACATAACAAATGTTTAATACATAGAGTGATTTAACAAATGTAAACCTGATAATAATAATAAGTGTATCTGAGTATAGTGCAGTCTGAGTGTAGAAAGTACGGAGAAAGAGGAAGTAAGCAGGGTGTTTGCTTCAAGGGATGGGGAAATAATGATGGTTGAGAAGAAAAGACACAAAGCACAATAATGATGAAGGATGAGATCAATAATCATTTTATAAGCAAATGTGTACTCAGTAAACTGATTTAACAAATGTAAAAACTGATTAACAAATGTTCTGTGTGACCGGAGCCGAGATGTGGGAAGAGTGTTTTGTCAGGATGAGTTAGCAAAAAGAGTGAAGTTAGGAACAGATGGTAGTGGGTGGGGTTAGGAAAAGACTGTTGCAAGAGATGAGTCATAGAGGCATAATATATATAATATAGGATAAGCCTGGACTTGCCTGGACTTGTCTGGACATGTCCAGGACCAAACGCCCACTCAAGTGGGTGGGGAGATAAGATCATGTGTTGGACAGGAGGGGGCAGAACACCAGCCCAAAAGTGTGAAAAGAAGTAACTTGCAAACAGCAAGACGGGAATTCACGATGGGACGCCGACCGAGCCATCCATGGAGAAACACTGGACCTCGTTCGACAGCCGCGTCCGAGGACTTCGTCTCTGTTCACGGAAAGAAGACCGCAGTTCGTGGACAAAGAATTGAAAGACGGAGATTTCCTCTCCCCACTGCTCGCCGTTAACAACTGAACAACAGAGAAGACGCAGCAGCCCTAGAAAGACTTTGTACTGAGTTTTGAGGACTGTTGGCCGAACTTCGCTGCGAGAGCAGGAGGACCGAGGGTCTGGCCAGACCTTCGGTCCTAACAACTCCAAAAGAACCTTTTCATCGCACCATTGGACATCCAGCTCCAACCGAGCCGTCTCGGCATCTAAAACTAATGAGTATAATCGAAGAAGAAAATTAAAGTAACGAATCAAGTGTAGTAACATTTTATGTGAGCTGTAGCTTAACCCTTGCAAACTAACTAAATATAACCTGCAATAAATATCTAATCTGCATTTAAAGTAAATTTCTCAAGTGCATTTATTTGCTCAAGTAGTAAAAAGTTCCTCGTGGCAGTAAAATGTTAAAGCCATTGTATGTCCAACAACTGAGTTCTGAAAGGTTATCCTAGAGACCGAATCCACTTAACAACCCCTTACGGTTTTAGAAAGAAGTAATCCTAGCCGTTAAAACCTAACCTGGCATTTACCAAGAGCACGGATCCATAAGAGGGAAGCTGCCATAACCGACGCGACTGGTAGGAGCGCCCGGGGTCAGGACTGGTCTCTCGGCCGAGCGCGCTCAGACCGGAGGAAGCAGGGTAGACGTTGGGAGTAACGGCAGTTAGAAGAGCCAGGCGAGTTCCCTCGCAAGAACACCAGCTCGACAATCTTTTAATAGAGAGCTGAGTCAGTAAGTAGCCCCGTATCGGGCCAGAAGTATCCCAGGATCTAACAGTTTGAATTGGACTAAGAACGGGTTGGCAAAAGACAAAGTTTACAATAGCCAAAGCAACATATATAATCCAAACACGTATAATCGAAAAAGACTATTTGAGCCAAACACACAATGAGGCAGCCTCCTTCCTTCAATAACTGCAGACTGGTGAGCTTTTGGGCTTTTGTTATAACCATCTCAAGTCAGTGTCACATCAAATTATTAAAAAATCAGATATGCAGTACATTTTTCACAAAATGTCTCCAATTTACTGTGAAGTAAAACTCGGGTCAGATCATTTTGGGTTGTGTTCTTCTTTCGCTGAGTGTCACTGATGTTAAATTACAGGTCCAGATTCTTCTCTTCATACAACACGTACATGCCACAAGAAAGAGTGATTGCTCGCCGTACTCATTCCCCCTGTGAAGGGATCGCTTCCTGTAGCTCAGACCAGAGTTCATTAAAAGCCTTTGTTGGAGAGAAAGTGAAAGGACAAAGGGAACAAAAGAGTGGAACACCTGACACACACACACACACACACACACGGCTTCAGTAAGTGCCCCTCCATGTGAACGAGTATAGCCAGTGTACAATCGAGTCTGATAGTGAATTCAGTGGTTTTCACTGGCATCATAACACAGAAACCACAATCTGCTGTGTGGTGTTTTGAGATGCCTCCTTTAAGTCTCTTCATCCTCTCCGTAGGACGTGTGTACGAGTGGAACCTGCAGTCAAAATAAAAATGTGTTTGTATGTTTTTTTTCCATTTACTTTTTTCCTTCGTCCGTCTTGCTCTGTCCTTCTAGGATCGACTATCAAAACAACAAAAATGAATGAAACAAACAAGCTGCTGTAGCCTGAGGCTTCTGTCTCTCTCACACTCACCACGGACACACACACACACACACTTTTCTAAGCCAGTGTCACCACTCCTGTCCTCTGGAGGGTTTCTCTCCTGAAGAAAATCTACTTCCTGAAGCAACACTCCTTGACTTTACTGGTTTCATTATTTATCAAAAGAATTTCACCAAATGACCCGACTCCAGAAATATATAAACTGAAAATTAGAAGTAAAAAATCATCTATTTAATACATCACTTTAATAAAAGTATTGGTTAGCTCAGTGCTATCTTTTCATTAATGTGTGTCGCCATTGTTCTCTGACATTATATATTGCTATTGTCCATCAATGCAGTTGCTGCAGATGGTCAGAGAACCTCTAGAGAGTTCAGAGGGCCGACACACTTAATGTGCCCAGGAACCGGCTGCCCTGCTGGGCTTTGTGAATTCAGAGGGCTCCCTGCTGTCCCTGGAGCTCCACCAACACAAACACACAAAACACATCACACTTGCCAACAAGCCTCTTAATACCTCTTATTCCATTTTTTGACAAACCATTATCCTCTGGTGATCATCTCTTAGTATAGTGGAGCATACTGTATTTGAATATAGTAGAAATATATTAGATTAGAGTAGTCTACTGTAGAGAGTATAGCAGAGTAGAGTGGAACAGAGAATATATTAAATCGTATAGTACAGTAAGGTAGAGCAGCCTACTGTAGAGTAGAATATAGTATATATAATATAGTTTAATAGAGCATAGCAGAGTAGAGTATATATAATGTAGTGTAGTAAAGTAGAGCAGAGTATATTAGAGTATAGTAGAGTAGAGAAGCCTACTGTAGAAACTAGTTTAATACAGTATAGTACAGTACAGTATATATAATATAGTTTAGCAGAGTATATTCGAGTATAGTAGAGTACAGTAGCCTACTGTATAAACTAGTTTAATATAGTATAGTACAGTATAGTGTAGTACAGTGTTTCTCAACTGGTGGGTCGCGACCCAAAAGTGGGTCGCGGACCCATTTTTAGTGGGTCGCGGGCCTTTGCCTGACAAAAAAAAAAGTGATTTTATTTTGAAGGGCATTTTTTATGCAGGGGAATTATTCCAGCATTTACGGCACTTGTTCAGCCAATCAAATATGGGTATTCTGACAAGTTTCCTGACTTGAGTGAGATGTACACACACGGGGGAGAGACGATGATACAGAGAGCAGAGCAGGACTATAACATTAGTTGTAAAAGTCAAATCATAGAACGATTTCCAAAAGAGAAAAATGTCCAGAGAGACCAGAGTCATTGGACTCTGACTGGACAGACTCATAACACTAATTTCTCTTTTTAGTAGATGAGAAAAATATAATGTTGTGGCTTTTTCACTTCACCCTGAATGAACTGAGTTTAAAGCTGCAGGGCAATTCAGTGAACATAACTTTTCTAAAATGAATTTCGTTACGTAATTTATTTTTTAATCCAGCCGTTATTTTACTTGAAATGAGAAGAACATTTGTTTATGTATTTCTATGTATTATTTATAATCCATCCAGTTAAATTTGAAAAATTTGAATAATATTTGTTAAAATATAATTGATGCGTACTTTCTTTATTTGATTTGACAGTTGTTTACTACACAGAGACATTACTACTACTATACTTCTTGAATAGAGATGTACCCAAATTATATATATATATTATATATATATATATATATATATATATATATATATATATATATATATATACTCTAAAATACTGTCGTCCTGCTGGGCTTCGTCAGACCCCCTTGCTGTCCCTAGAGCTCTACCTATACAAGCAAACACACACACACACACACACACACACACACACACACACACACACAGTCACACACCAAAAAGCCTTTCTTTTAGTTACTGTTTTTACACAACACTGTGTTCTGGAGATAGTCGATCCGGAAGCAATTTACTGAAGCCAAACTCCAGATTTATATTCATTGGACAGAAGAAAATAATAAAATATCGTAGAGTACAATATTAATCAAAGCGTAGTATGGCAGTGAGTGCAGATGGTCAGAGATCCTCCAGGGGGTTCTAAGGGTTAGATGAACCGCTGTCCCTGGAGCTCCTCACACACACACACACACACTCACACACACACACACACATACACTGGCTGTGACTCGTATTAATGCTGCACATGCACACAGTAAGAAATGAATCCCACACACACAGTGAAGTCAGCAGCTTACAGACACACACACACACACACACACACACACACACACACACACACACATATGCATGTATTTCATAAGCTTTCTTATTTAAATTCACGAAATTAAATTATAATTTACATGAGATTAAAGTCTTACGGAGGTTCAGCACTGTTTAAGGACATTTTAAGAGAGCTGCCACCCCACCCCTATTGTTCTAGCACAGTGATTCTTAACCATAGGGCCGCGGCCCATGATTGGGCCGCGAGCGCCACCTAGAGGGCCGCGTAAAAACTTTCAGTTTTGCACCTGTGGGCCGCGAGGGCCGCAGGACCGCATAGGTTATCAATTGAAGACACCAGAGATATTACCGTTATCCATGAGACGCTCAGTTACAATATAGCTTCCCACCACCTGGTGGCGGTAATGCGTCAGTCAGTTGTTTAACAAGCTGCAATGAGCAGAAGAAGACACTCAGCTAGCCGCTAGCCTGTAGCGAAAGTTATGGATAAGTTATTAAAAAGAAAAAATGAAGACGACAGTGGTGCCATACCCCCCAAAAGTCTAAATGTGTGCGCAAGTACAACCCTGACTTTCTTAAGTACGGCTTTGTGAACGGAGGCAACGAGGCAGAGCCGAGGGCTCAGTGTGTGGAATGTGAGCTAATGCTATCAAACGAAGCTCTGGAGCCTTCAAAAATAAAGCGACACGTAGCCACGAAACATCCAACGCTCGTGGGAAAGTCTGTTGGGCTTCTTGTTGTGTATGCAGGTTTACATACACATGATAATAAATGTCTTTGTGATCATCACATTCTATCATCTCATTTATTTAACAAGGGTTTTGCCTGTTCAACACCGGCATCCTCGATCCCCTCCCCTTCCGTTCCTACGGCTTGTTTGCGCAAATACGTCACAAAACATGTCCGTGTTTGGTATCCCAGCATGCCCAAAATCCTCATCTTTGCAAAGAAATCATCGATTTTCTTTCATTTCTTATGGTTTCTCCACAAAAGGAGCCCACACACACACTGTCCAAAGTCGCCATAACCGCTGCAAGTTGTATCTTGCAGCATTTCGACGGAAAAAGACACATTACAGACCCGACAACGTGCTAGCGGATGTTACCATGGAGCTACTGCCTTCAGAAAACGCTAGTACTTATAGTACAAACCTTATCCTCCTCTTCCATAAGCCGTCAACCAACGTTTGCGTAACTGAGCTATTCTCATTCTCGTTCGTGCGCTCGGTCGCAGCCATTAAGCACAGCAAGTCCGCTACTCACACACCATGTCTTCGACCATATATACATAGTTTTTGCAATTTGCAAAGGCTAATAATGAAAGGAAAATAATATAACATCAAAATATAAAGGGAGAAACACCTTTAGTGTGTCCGAATATCATTTGGGTACCATGTGTCCATTTGGGTCTCCAAATGTCCTTTTAGAGCTCCGCCTGGATCTCTTCATGGAAGAAACACTGTAGAATGGTCATACTTTGTCCAATATTCTTCAAATTTGAGGCAGTTGTTCACTGATAGTGTAGTTACAGCCCTATACTGTCCTTTACCTGTACAGATACAGCCACCGGCAGTTATTTATACTGAAAGATACTTTTTTATTTTATGCGCACAAAAATCTTAAATTTTTACTGACTCCAAAGGCCCACTGCTCTGTTTCTGTATGACCTACAGGTTGTCTGACACTTTTGATGCATATAGTCAGAGTGGGCCCCGGGACACTTTGTACTTGAAAAGTTGGGCCCCGAGGTCAAAAAGGTTAAGATCCCCTGTTCTAGCACACACACACACACACACACACACACACACACACACTTGCATGCATACGCATGAGTATAATAAGGATCAAATCCCCCCGGTCCACACACACAGACACATACACACACACACACACACAGGCAAACAAAGTCGAGTCAACAGTTAATCCTACACACACACACACACACACACACACACACAGGGGCAGCACAGCAGTGTTGTTGGAGGGAGTGTCAGTGTTTATACAACACTGAACAGATGTCGGTTGTCCAGCTGTGTGTGTGTGTGTGTGTGTGTGTGTGTGTGTGTGTGTGTGTGTGTGTGTGTGTGTGTGTGCGCGCGAGCGTGTTATTGTACTTTTATCTTTGCGAGGATTAGTTTGAGGATGTCGTAACCTTGACCAACCTTCTGTTTTAGGGTTAAAACCTGGTTTTAGGGCAGAGGTCAGAATTATGCTGCGTTCAGGTGCGTTCTCGGAACTCGATCATTTTCAATCTCCTACTAGAAAAAGGGGACAATGGAACGCCACTAGCAGATCCTACTTGAGTACTCACGACAAATCCATCTACCCGGGTTTCACGAAGAAGCTGTTGATGTCACACAACAATGGAAGTGATGGTAAACCATCAAGTAAAAGGCCTCGTAAAGTATATTTTCCTTTCTCCAATTAAAATAATTAATATTGTCATATGATAAAACCTGTTCTCCATGTCCATTTATATAATAAATAGTTAGGTATTAGGCTGCATAAATTATCTTCTCTGCACAAATGTTATTCATGGACGTCAAAAATGCTAAAAAAAAAACATGCCAAAGAAACATCCGTTTGTCACGGTCAGCCATGGCTTTTTCCTCGTGCACCAGGAACGCTTGGAGGTCAGAAATTGTAAAATTCCAACTTCTAAGTTGTCTGGAATGCAGCGTTAGATTGAGGTTAAAATTAGGGCCAGGGCTGGTGGCAATCTCTGGTTCTGAAGAGCAGAATTGCGGAAGTGTCTTAAACCTGCATTCTTTCTAATGGCCATCAGGGGGCGACTCCTCCGGTTTTATAGAAGTCTATGAGAAAATTACTCTACTTCTCTCTTGATTTATTACCTCAGTAAACATTATGAACATGAGTTTATGGTCTCAATCTCTAGTTCCAAGTCTTCTTCAATACAGCATGATGTTCATTTAGTACATTATGGTCCATTTACAGTCAAACAGACCATAAAGCAGGGGATGCTTTAGGGCGGGGCTACCTTGTTATTGTTATTGTCAGATGTGTGTGAACAACCCAGTCTAAATAATGTTGATATGCATACTGTCGAAGGCCTTGTTACACACTGAGGATAAAAAGAGGGAAAGTAAAGTTCAAGCCATTAAAATTCACGAGTGTCTGTTCAGGTTCTGTGGGTTTGATTCAGACAGGAATGCGTTTGTTTGAAGGAGATAAAGCTGCTGTTTGTGAAGTAAAACAGAGAGTCTGGTTCTTGTCCTGTTAGACCTTAGTGCGGCGTTCGACACTATAGACCACTACATCCTGTTGCAGAGACTGGAACATTATATTGGCATCAAAGGAACCGCACTGAACTGGTTTGGATCCTATTTATCGGATCGATCTCAGTTTGTTTATGTAAATGATGAAGCCTCAATGAGGACCAACGTCAGTTATGGAGTTCCACAAGGTTCTGTGCTTGGACCAATCTTGTTCACCTTATATATGCTTCCTTTAGGCAATATTATCAGAAAACACTCTATAACATTTCATTGTTATGCAGATGATACTGTTGAGGCTAAAATCTCAAGCCCCACAGAGAGAAGGCTGGAGCACACGTGTCCGCTGCTTTGTGCCGTCATCACACGCTGCAATAATAACGCTACCAAAACTGGTTTACAATTATAAGGAATTTAATTCCACTGATGCAAGTACGATTATAGTTAAACATTGGAGTACATACTCCTACGAAATATTACAATATTAACCCACTTTGGAAAAAACTACCTCTGGTCCCAGGACACAGCCGTCCTGCAGATCCACACGCTAAAGAGGCAGAAAAACACTTCTAACCCGCCCACATATTAATTCACGACTCCTCCCCTTCCGTCTATCTCAATTTCTATTGGCCAAATTCCCCTATGCACTTTTAGCTACTTAATCCTATATCACTTTATGTTTATCTTAATTATGCATTCCAAAACCCTTATGATTATGACTAATTATGAATTATTAATTATGAATTATTAAACACTTTTATTATATCTACTAACTACAGTTTTTTGCTCAAATTTCTTACAATACTCAATTATATATATCGATCAAACCAGACGAAACCAACCAGCTCGCTAAACTGCAAGCGTGTCTTAAGGACATAAAAACCTGGATGACCTGCAACTTCCTGATGTTAAACTCAGACAAAACTGAAGTTATTCTACTAGGCCCAGAACACCTCCGAAATCAGTTATCGAATGATATAGTTTCTCTAGATGGCATTGCGCTGGCATCCAGCAGCACCGTCAAGAATCTTGGAATTACCTTTGATCAGGATTTGTCTTTCAACTCTCAGATAAAACTTATTTCTAGGACTGCCTTTTTTCACCTACGTAATATTTCAAAAATCAGGCACATCCTATCTCAAAGCGATGCAGAGAAATTTGTTCATGCATTTGTTACCTCTAGACTAGATTACTGCAATTCCTTATTTTCAGGCTGCTCTAATAAGTCTCTTAAATCTCTCCAGCTGATCCAGAATGCTGCAGCTCGTGTACTAACAAGAACTAAGAGGAGAGATCATATTACTCCTGTATTAGCTTCTCTGCACTGGCTCCCTGTAAAATCTAGAATAGAATTTAAAATCCTTTTACTTACCTACAAAGCCCGAACTGGTCAGGCTCCATCATATCTTAAAGAGCTTATAGTACCATACTGCCCTACTAGAGAGTTGCGATCCAGTGATTCAGGGTTACTTGTGGTTCCTAGAGTCTTAAAAAGTAGGATGGGAGCCAGAGCCTTCAGTTATCAGGCTCCTCTTCTGTGGAACCAGCTTCCCGTTTCAGTCCGGGGGGCAGACACACTCACCACATTTAAGAGTAGGCTTAAGACTTTCCTCTTTGATAGTGCTTATAGTTAGGGCTGGCTCTGGCTTGCCTTGGACCGGCCCATGGACAAACTGGTATAGGCAAAAACTACAGGGGGACTTCCTACACTGAGCACCTCTCTCCTCCTCTTCTTCACCTCCGTCTGTATGCATTGATGTCCCATTAATGCTCATTACTAACTTTACTTCTTCCCCGGAGTATTTGTGCTTTCTCGCCTCACAGGATGACCGCAGTTTTATCTGGACACTGGTTCTTCAACCAGCCATGGCCCTGCTGACACCTACTACGATCTTCATTGTTAACATTATTAATCCTACTACCGATACCATTAATGCACAGTACTGATTTTGTCTCTTCCCCGGAGTCCTTGTGCTTCCTCTCCTCACAGGTTTCCATGGAGCATGGTTTCATCTGGACCCTGGTCCTTCCTCCTACCATGGCCCTGCTGACTCCAACTGCTAATATCACTTTTATTATTACTCACATTACTATTTCATACTACCGATACCATTAATGCACATTATTGACCTGCTTCTTCACCAGAGTCTCTGTGCTTTCTCGCCTCGCAGGTTCCTGTGTATCCGGGTTTACCTGGACCAGGTCTTGCCTCCTGTCGTGGTTGTGTCATACATTGAATGTGCTGTAATTACATTGAATGTGTTGTAATTCACTATCCTGTTCTACACATGACATCATTGCACATCTGTCTATCCTGGGAGAGGGATCCCTCCTCTATTGCTCTCCCACAGGTTTCTTCCTCTTTCCTCCCCGTTAAAGGGGTTTTGGGGAGTTTTTCCTGTTCTGATGTGAGGGTCCCGGGACAAGAAGATGTCAAACGTGTACATATTGTAAAGCCCTCTGAGGCAAATTTGTAATTTGTGATTTTGGGCTATACAAAAATAAATTGAATTGAATTGAATTGGTTAACAGACAGTTTTCTCTGTTTTCAGATATAATGAAGCAGACCTGCAACTTATTAGACGTTATATTGAGCCGCAGGAACAGAGCGCCGCTGCAGGCTGATGCTCCTCAGTGTGCACTGATGTTACTTTACACCAGAGAGGAAGAGAAAGGACTTCACTTTGAGTAAAAGACTAATGAGCTTTATCCTTTCCAGAATAACGGTTTAATTAATTTTGATATCACATAAATTACGCCTCTCCTGAAGCCAATAAAAGTGATTCAGTCAGAGTTGGGGACTGGTTTCCTGTGATTTGTTGCTGTGGTGCTTTTTTAGTGTTCTCAGATGATCTAAATGGAGATGATAATCTAACTGCTCTTTAGTTTGGGTTTGAAGCCTTCTAAGGCTTATCGGGAGGGCGACATCATTTGTCTTGACTTCCAAAACTGTTACACGGGACTGTTAAAATACCAACCAACCCTGTCTCCTACGAAATAATGTTGCTAAAAGTGTCAAAATAATTGTAACAACATGACTTTGGGCTGAACATTGGAACAAAAATCTACTCTCTGGAGATGAATAATATCATTAAGACTTGTGGCAGCCGGAGGGGCAACCTCAGAGGAGAAGTGGTAGAGGGACGATATTGCCTGACATGGAGGCGGAGCCCCCATGTCAGGGAGTGGAAAAGAGCGCCAAACCACCATCAGCCCAACAAGCAACACCTGAGGAGGAGAGACGAGGGAGCGACCACACCCTATCAGAGGAGGAGGAGGGGACTATAAAAGGGCCCCGGACACAGGAAACTAGGGAAGAGTAGGAGTGGAAGGAGACGGAGAAAAAGCAACCCATTGGAGACAACTGCCTTACCCCTTGATCACCCTGGAACGTCTGACTACCCGCCCGGCTCCCGACCCCTGCCTGTACGACTACCCTGCTCCTGCCCGCGCCCTGGACCGTATGAGGAATACCCGTTGTGCACCGAACCGTGGAAGTGAACACCGACCATCCCTCTGGAAAGCGGACAGTGTATTGTTGAGTGTCTATCCTACCTCTATCCACTCTCTATATTCAGTAAAAACCTCACTTGCACCATTTATCTACCGACTGGTTGTGTTTATTGGTCCGTGTTGTCGTGAAACCCCCTTGCCACCCCGGGGGCTGTCACAATTTGGTGGAGAATGTGGGCACAGTCCGGTTCTGGCAACACTGACCGATAGACCGACCGACCCAGTAAGCATGGCCACCCCGGTGCCATTTCAAGAGCTGCTAGCGGGGCTAATCGCTAGCAACCAGGAAACCCAAAAACGCCACGAACAAGCCATGCAAGTACAAATGCAAATCCTCCAAGCACAGCAGCAACAACAATACCAACAGCAAGTACACATGGAGAAGTATATGGAGGTACAAACCGAACGCGCGGAGGCGATGCAAAGCGAAATCAAGGGCATGTTACAGACACAACAGGAGCAACGTACCGTGGAGAAAGCCAACCCAGCGCGCTTCCTTCTCAAGCAGACGGCAGCTGACGATGTTGAAGTGTTTTTTCAGATATTCCAGACAACGGCACTCCGGGAAAAATGGCCAGAAGAGCACTGGGCTGAGTTGATAGCCCCCTTTTTGATCAACGAAACGCAAGTAACGTATCAGGACTTAGAGCGCGCTGGAAAAGTTGACTTCCGGGTGTTGAAAGCGGAAGCGTTACAGCGATGCGGGGTCACGCTGTTAATAAAGGCACAACGATTTCATGAATGGACATATGACACCTCCCTTTCTCCGCGAGCCCAGATGCATGAGATCAAGAGGATTACGACGGCCTGGCTGCACGCAGAGCCAACCGAGGTGTCGCCCACCGATCGTGTCGTCATGGACAAATTCCTTAGATCCCTCCCGTATGAGGCAAAAAAATTGGCCGGCCAGAGAAACCCCCGCAACCTCGAGGAACTGGTAGAGATCATGGAGGGTTACCACGCAGCACAAGCGTTAGTGCGTGGGGGAAGAAACCCGAAAGTGGAGGGGTCCACCCGCAAAGAAAAGATGAGAACGGAGGAAACTACCTATGTGTCTCCCTCCTTTCCCCCAGGCTTTCCCCGACGTCGGCCGGCGTTTGGACCGGAAGAGAGGAGGTGCTACCACTGCGGCGAGATCGGGCACATCGCCTGGGAATGTCCTCACCGCCAGGACGCACCCATGCCCACGGCCAGTGAGGGGAGTCGCCCATGCGGACTGATTACCGGATGCTGGGCCACTCACGAGGACCACATGCCCCTCACCCCGGTCAAAGTAAACGGCCGCGACGCCTCCGCGATGGTGGACTCCGGGAGCGCTATTACCTTGGTGAGACCTACGTTTGCTCAGTACCCGCTCCTAACCGGCACCCGAGCGGTCACGTGCATCCATGGGGAGACCCGCGAATACCCCACCACCGCCCTCGAGATATACACGACGAGGGGTAGATACGTCGGCACTGCAGGAGTAGTGGAAGGACTCCCCGTAGAGGTGCTGGTCGGCCGAGACCTGCCCGTGTTCCAGGAGCTGTGGCGCAGCCTGGTGGTGAAACCAGGTACGACCCCTCACCGAAAGTACAAGAAGAAAGCCATCTGTGGGCTGGGGGAGGAGATCTCCACCGATCCCCTATCGGAAGGAGTCGCCAGTGCCGTGGCCCGGGCGTTGGTGGAGGCCACCCAACCCAACCCCGAGGACGTATATGCCACAGCCGTCGAGAACGACGGACCCTCCAGCCCCAGTGAGCCCGAAGGAGAGGCGCCGCCCATCCCCGAGGAGGCAGATACCCCCTCCCTCGAAGAAGAGGAGCTGGCCGGGCTGTTTCCCCAGGACCCGGAGGAGCCCATCTTACCCGGGCCCCTCACAGGGAGGTTTGGGACGGCCCAGTTGGAGGACCCCAACCTAGCCCACGCCCTTCGGCAGGTGGCCGCCGTAGACGGACGACCACTGGACGGGGTAAGAGACCTCCCTCCCACACATTTCTCCATTTATAACGGGCTCCTCTACCAGGTAGTAATAAGGGACGGGGCCCCCCTCAGGTTGTTACTGGTACCACGTCCTTTCATACCCTCTGTCCTCCAGTTAGCCCACTCCCATATCCTAGGTGCCCATCTAGGAGTGGAGAAAACCCTGGAAAGGGTGAGGGCCAGGTTCCACTGGCCCGGAATAAAAAAGGCCGTGGAGGATTACTGCCGGAGCTGCCCCGAATGTCAACAAGTGGCCCCACAACCCCATCACAGAAACCCGCTGGTGCCCCTGCCGATCATCACCGTCCCCTTCAGCAGGATCGGGATGGACCTAGTGGGGCCACTACCCAAGACCAACCGGGGACACAGGTACATCCTGGTGATAGTGGATTACGCCACCCGGTATCCCGAAGCCATTCCCCTACGCTCTATGGCCACCAAGGGCATTGCAAGGGAGCTGGTGATGTTGTTTTCCAGGGTCGGAATACCGGAAGAGATTCTCACCGACCAAGGAACCCCGTTCATGTCTAGGATCATGAAGGATCTGTGTGGCATGCTGAAGGTGACCCAACTGAGGACGTCGGTGTATCACCCCCAAACGGACGGACTAGTAGAACGATTCAACCAGACACTGAAAAAAATGTTGAAAAAAACCATGGACCAGGACGGGAAGAATTGGGACCAACTGCTACCCTTCCTGATGTTCTCCATCAGAGAGGTGCCCCAGGCATCTACCGGATTCTCGCCCTTCGAGCTCCTGTACGGTCGACGACCCCGGGGGCTACTCGACCTGGCCAAAGAAGCCTGGGAACACCAACCCTCCCCCTACCGCACCATGGTGGACCACGTCGAGGAGATGAGGGTGAGGATGGCATCCCTCTGGCCCATCGTCCGAGAACACATGGCCGAGGCACAGGCGGCCCAAGCCCGCGTGTACAACCGGGGAACCCAACCCCGAGTGTTTAACCCAGGGGATCGGGTGTTGGTCCTGGTACCCACGGCGGAATGTAAGTTTCTAGCCCGATGGAGGGGGCCGTATGAAGTGATGGAGAAATTGGGGCCGGTAAACTACCGAGTCCGGCAACCAGGTCGGAGGCACCCGACGAAGGTTTATCATGTGAACCTGCTCAAGAAATGGGTGCGTAGGGATGCCATGCTCTGTTTCTCTCTCTCTACCCTCCCAGGAAAAACGGAGCCAGTCGAGGTACCCGTGGGAGAAGAGTTGACCCCCCGGCAGAAGCAGGACGTCCGGGAAATGGTGGATCGGTTCCGGGACGTGTTCTCCCCGGACCCCGGATACACCACACTGGTGCAACACCGGATAATCACCGAGCCCGGGAAGAAGGTGAAGCTAAGGCCGTACCGCATCCCCGAAGCCCGCCGGGGGGCGATAGAGAGGGAGGTACAGAGTATGCTGGAGGCCGACATCATCGAACCCTCGACGAGCGAGTGGTGCAGCCCTATAGTGTTGGTTCCGAAACCCGATGGCTCAGTCAGGTTCTGCAATGACTTTAGGCAGCTCAACGCCATCTCAAAATTCGATGCCTACCCGATGCCCCGGGTGGACGAGATGATAGAGCGCATCGGGAGGGCCAGATACATAACCACCCTCGACTTGACTAAAGGCTACTGGCAAGTGGCAGTAGCCCCCGAAGACAGGGAAAAAACGGCCTTCACTACTCCCATGGGACTGTACCACTATAAGAGGCTGCCGTTCGGTCTCCACGGAGCCCCCCCCACGTACCAGAGACTGATGGACCAGGTACTACGTCCCCATCGAGAATACGCGGCAGCCTATCTGGACGACATCGTCGTGCACGGGGAGGAATGGGGGGCTCACCTCCAAAGACTGGAAGCCGTCCTGAAAGCTCTGCGAGGGGCGGGGCTGACAGCCAACCCCAAGAAATGTCGCCTCGGCCTCCGGGAAGCTGACTACCTGGGGTACACCATCGGCCGCGGCTGCGTCAAGCCCCAGGTAGGGAAAGTCGAGGCGATCCGGGAATGGCCCCGCCCCCGCACAAAGAAACAGGTACGAGCATTCATTGGGCTAGCTAGCTACTATCGACGGTTTGTTCCCCAGTTCTCTGCTCTTGCAGCACCCCTGACGGACCTAACAAAAAACCGGCTGCCAGATCGGATCGTATGGACGGCAGAGACCGAGGACGCCTTCGAGAAGCTGAAGGAAGTACTCTGTTCTGAACCAGTGCTGGTGACCCCGGACTTTACGCAACCGTTGGTGGTACAGACGGATGCCTCCGAGACCGGGGTGGGTGCCGTCCTGTCCCAGCTGAGGGATGGAGAGGAGCACCCGATCACATACGTAAGCAGAAAATTATTACCGAGAGAAACGAGATACGCCACGGTCGAGAAGGAATGTTTGGCCATCAAATGGGCTCTGGGGGAGTTGAGATATTATCTGCTGGGACGACACTTTACCCTGGTCACGGACCACGCCCCCCTGGTATGGATGTCCCGTTCAAAAGACAATAACGCCCGGGTCACCCGCTGGTTTTTATCCCTTCAACCGTATGCTTTCTCTGTTGTCCACAGATCCGGGGCCGCTCATGGAAACGCGGACGCCCTGTCAAGACGGGACGCCCTAGGTTCCTGGAGCAGTCCTCCCCCCAGGTCGGATTTAAGGGGGGGGGTATGTGGCAGCCGGAGGGGCAACCTCAGAGGAGAAGTGGTAGAGGGACGATATTGCCTGACATGGAGGCGGAGCCCCCATGTCAGGGAGTGGAAAAGAGCGCCAAACCACCATCAGCCCAACAAGCAACACCTGAGGAGGAGAGACGAGGGAGCGACCACACCCTATCAGAGGAGGAGGAGGGGACTATAAAAGGGCCCCGGACACAGGAAACTAGGGAAGAGTAGGAGTGGAAGGAGACGGAGAAAAAGCAACCCATTGGAGACAACTGCCTTACCCCTTGATCACCCTGGAACGTCTGACTACCCGCCCGGCTCCCGACCCCTGCCTGTACGACTACCCTGCTCCTGCCCGCGCCCTGGACCGTATGAGGAATACCCGTTGTGCACCGAACCGTGGAAGTGAACACCGACCATCCCTCTGGAAAGCGGACAGTGTATTGTTGAGTGTCTATCCTACCTCTATCCACTCTCTATATTCAGTAAAAACCTCACTTGCACCATTTATCTACCGACTGGTTGTGTTTATTGGTCCGTGTTGTCGTGAAACCCCCTTGCCACCCCGGGGGCTGTCACAGACTTTTAAGAAAAGGAATGTCGTCTCATCGTCCTCACAGTGTAATCTGTGTCTTTTTTTTAATCAGCACTTTTACCCAAAAACGAGAGTTTCCCCCGAGGCAACTGCTGGTTGAAACAGAAACAGAAAGAAAAATAAACTGTAGCGACAGAAGAACAACTTTTCTATTCATTGCAGATCTAACTGCTGAGCTGCGATGTGAATCTGAACCACGTTTGGTTTCATTCTCTTTGTGTTGGTCCAAAAAGAGGTCGCAGGGGATGGGTTTGATCCTCTTATTCTGTGCTCGCTACAAAAGTATAATTATAAACATGCTGCCAAAGCCCAAAAGTTTAAACTAATTATCATCTACATCGAAATTTCTTGTGATACCAGGAGGTTGTTTCATGCTAATAACCGATATCATCTCCTCATCGAGAATATTTTTGAGTGATGACATAGAAACTAGTGCATACGGATGATAAAAACACTGAACAATGGAAGTTAGAGACTTGGATATGCTGATGATAAGATCAAGAGAGTTCTCCCTTCGTGGAAACACCGCACACACACACACACCTCCCTAACACACACGCTGTTGTTTTTTTAATGACAGGACACAAGGTACTAAATAGATAAAGTCAAAAACACAGACCTCTGTTTGCAGCTCACACATTTCTTGGACAATTTTTCAGGTTCTGAATCTACCTCGGGGATTTTGGACTGAAGCAACATTGCCACTTTGTTTAAAAAGAGGTATATTTCATCAAAATCAACTGACATCATCAAATGATCTTGATAATAATTTCTGTCATAAATTTCCGCCCTAATACAGGACAATAAAAGCATCATTATAGACATAGGGGGATAGTATATGATATATACCTACAAAACTGCAAATCACTCAACAGTATTCGGCAACTTTTTGGGGATATTTGGTCAAAAATAAGTTGCAGCTTGTGTGAATTGCCTGATTATTTTGCTGTCTGTAGCAGTATATTATACTATACTGTAGCAGGGCCAGGGGACCTCTAATCATCTGTAATTGCGGAGGTTGTCTGTGATC
This sequence comes from Melanostigma gelatinosum, assembly GCF_949748355.1. Classification (NCBI taxonomy): domain Eukaryota; kingdom Metazoa; phylum Chordata; class Actinopteri; order Perciformes; family Zoarcidae; genus Melanostigma; species Melanostigma gelatinosum. The sequence goes on from NC_136651.1 coordinate 19,980,779, forward strand.
TTAATCCCGTGCTAACCTTTGTCAAGTATAAATGGCACCAGAACAGGGCTCACGATGGAAAACTGAATGTCTTATACATTTGTGGCGGGGTTAAGCCTTTTTCACTATTTCCTTCCTTTTCTTAAATCGACAGATTCATTCTTGAAATTCTCATTATTTGCTGCAATAAACGTGGTAACACAGGGGAGGCATCGGAAACAACAGTGAGCACATTTGATTTCAAAGATCAGTCATATCTAACTACTGCGGGAGCAGCTGCACCACAGTCAGTCCATTATGAATGAAATCCTGCCCCAATTCCCTTCACCTGAGTGGAAGTAAACAGGCTTTGCCATCAAGCTGCGTTCTCCAGCAAGAGAAACACGCTGTTATCTGCTCGAGCACGGGGGTTTCCTAAACTGCACAAGAGATGCAAGAAGTCCTGTTTCTTTCCTTGTTTTTACATGAAACATCGTAAATTGAAGTCAAACTCTTCTCTTGCATTCAGATTATTCGACTGAATGAAAAGTCAAGCCGCTGATGTTTCACGTTTTATTTCTATTCAAACATCTGCATTGAGATATGTGGGCGTAAACTCACCCCTTCTCTGTGAATCAGCAGCGGCCTTTGGTTTAAGAAGAGCCCATCTGCTGTGTGTGTGTGTGTGTGTGTACGCTAGTCAAAAAGCCAACATTGACCTCCCTTTCTTCTTCTATACCACTACATCTGCCACAACCCCTGACTGTGTGTGAGACTAACACTAAGTGTCACCATGTGTGTGTGTGTGTGTCGGACAGATGGGGCAATGAGTGTTGATTGTCATGGAGATGAGGGCAAGCCCTCTCAGCATGCACACACACACCCACACACACCCACACACAGGTCTTTATTTCAGCCGGTCTGTATTCTTCTCTGATTCCATCTCTACTCTCTCAACACAGTAAAAATACAAATTGTCAGCAAAAAGCGCTTATTGTGCACCAAACTAAAGCTTGTGTGCCTGTCTTTAGAGTTGAAAGCTCTGAAGATTAGCTTATCTTGACTTTGTACCATTTCCTCAGTGTTGTCGGAGAATAGTCTGAAAATCACAATCAGTGGACGTAAATGTTTTGACTTATGCTGCGTTCACACTGGTCGTGTTGATTTTTTGACGCACTGCAAAATCGCATCCAACGCGCCGCCGGTCGTGTTCACACCAAACGCCGCAAAATCGCGTAGCACCGGAGAGGGGGCGTGGTTTATCGACTGGAAGCCGTTCACCTGGCCGTCATTTCTTTCCGCTTTCAACCGTGAAAGGAATAAGGACAATTGCTGCTTTGTACGTGTTGTGGAAGTCCCTCAAACGTCGGAATGCCGAACGCCATCATGTCTGGTTCATAATATTGTTCAGAGGAGCTCCGTGGATTTCATCGAGCTGTATTCACTGTCTAGCAAGCCACCGGTCGCTGTTTACTACAGCTGTAGGAACACAACATAAACTGATTTGGCTGTGATTCAACGGAAAATAAACCGACAAAAAGCGACTCGGAAATAACTACATAATGATGCCGATTTGTACTTGTCTTCTCCGACAAAAAGGGACTCGGAAATAACTACGTAATGATGCCGATTTGTACTTGTCTTCTCCGACAAAAAGGGACTCGGAAATAACTACGTAATGATGCCGATTTGTAGGTTACTGGTCTTCTCAATGTAGCTCTGATGGATCGGTGCTAGGCAATGCTAACATCGTAGCAGCTCCACCAGCACTCAGTAACGTCACGTAGACGTAAATACGGCAGCGTCTCTATTGATATGAGGTATCGTAGAGCTCTGGGTGAACACAGACGGCTACAGGATTTATTTCCTGATTCAACAACGGCAGGAAGCCAGTGATGACAGGGGGAGCAACTCAACGCTGATAGGCTATCGCGCCACAGCGTCACGCGATTATGTCGCAGAAGTTGAAAAATTTCAACTCGCGCGTTGCCGATTTTTGCGGCGTCCAACGCAAAAACGCGTACAACGCGCCACGCCATCGCAAAATCGCGCTGCGGCAGTCTCATCGCGTCTGTGCATAGACTTTGTATGTAATCTCGACACGCGTCAAAAAATCAACGCGACCGGTGTGAACGCAGCATTAGAAGAAAAGGATTTATATTTAGAGCCTGACTATAATGCACTACACATGTCACAGAGGCATTGTCTGCCGTAGTTAAACATAATATAACCTGGATGTGTGTGTGCGATGTGCAGCCTTAAATAAACCATGAGTCATCGCATTTACAATAATGTAAAGATAATGTTCACGCAGCGACTTGTACGTCAACGTGTCTGCAAGAACAAGGACGAGGAAAGTAAAGCTGAAAACCATGCTCTTCTTCTTTATGATCTGATATTAATGGGGTGATTTTAATAAATGATTGGTGATCTGCAGAGTCGACTGACTTACAGAATCTTTGACTGTTTCAGCAGAAATTCACTCTTCTGCTGCTTTGATGCTCTTGTGTTTGAGCATCAGAGAAAAGGTAATGGTGGTTCAAATTGATCTCATCGAGGATAACAGAAAGGATTCTTCTCTTTCAAGCTCTTTCTCTTTCATTCTACAGTCACTTTTTACGTACAAATGCAACACCATGACTGTCCAAAAGTGTGTGTCGTATACCCATTTGTAGTGTTCATTGGGTCGAGACTACAAAGACAGAGTTCTTGGCGAGAGATCAGGGAGACGGTGCGGTGCCTGGAGGAGGCAGCTTTTCATCCAAATGTAGAGCAACGTTTAACCGAATCTCCAGAAAATAAGCATAAGAAACCAACGAATGGTATGACTATTAGGTCAGCCAAACCTCAAACAGTGGGAAAATATACATGATAGAAATACGACATTTAAGTCGTTTTCTTGAATTTCTGTGAAGTAAGGTAAAAGTCTCATCATCGCTCCACACAGATCTGATGTTTTCAGTCTCTCCTAAAGCCTTGGTCGTACTTCCAACAGCCGTCACCACGGACGCATAGTAGTTTACTCTTTGTACTACTATTTGGAGTACGCATCCCTCACATGCGCAGTGGCACACCACTTTTAGCGTCGTGGCCCAACAAGTCAGCAACAAATTGAGAGCTATGCGCATACACCACCTAATGATGAAATGAACGCCATCGGGACCCTTGCGTACTCGCGGATGCTGAAGGTATAATTTTGGCTTCAGGAGATCAATCATGACGTGCATGAACAGCATGGAAGCGTTCAAAGTGTTCACCCTCGGTGCAGAATCCTCCATCGTTGAGTTTGTCTGATGCGTTGGTGTAGATTAAGATGGGGAAGCAGCAGAAAGTGAAAGTGCCAGCCGTGCCAGTTATTTGCCGGTCCACAGACTGTGCTTCTCATCCATGTTGTCCTCCATAGGGCTCTGCTAGTAGCAGCAGGGATTCTGCTTAGCACCAACACACTTTGAAATCCGATTTGAGCAGCCGGACCGAGACGCAATTGTAGAAATCATACTGGAACGGCACTTCAAACGACCTTTAAATGGGATTGGATCCGATTTGCAAGAATCACATTTCATGAGTGTTTTTGCTGTCCAGACTTTCTAAAATGAATCTGGATACAGTCCTTTTCCGCTGCACTTTGTCACATTTTCTTTTCAACCATACACAAACATTCCCACCTCAAAAAAGTGTAAGAAATGGTGTTTTGTAATATGGAATTTTTGGGGAATTTCTGGCGTATCCACTCAGTCTTTGTGGTGGGCAAATTGAAAAAGCCCGTATAAACAGGTGGATGGAAAAGTCTTTATGAAAAGTCTTTATGGCAGCAGCGTTCAGAACAAGTCGAACAGAATACTGAAGGTCTGACAGCCGCAGAATTGCAGAATAGCTTTACTCCAGGTGTGATCCGTCAGCAAAGACAACACATTCTTTACATCTTGCCTCTGAGCTAGAAATTCTTTCACTTTCAGCTTTGTCCAGTAAATCATTACTTTTCTATTAGCAACCAACGAGGTGATAACGCTCCGAGGCATAACCTTAAAAGAATGAAAAGCAAATTCTGTATTTCAGAGTTACATATTAAAACAAGTTAGACTCAAATCCTTCTTTCTTTCCTTTGTTTCCCCTAATGTGACCTACTGACAGAGGGCAGACAAGGCAGTGCTCCATAGTATGGTCTGGTTCTCCACATTCACAGGTGGTTGGGCCAGCCTTATAGCCCCATCTGACCAGAGCCGCTTTTGATGGTCCCGTTCTCGTTCTGAGGCGGTTTAGTGTTTTCCATTGAGGCCATGGTTCTGGGCCAGGGGAAGGTGTTTGGAGCTGGACATGGCTGAGAAAGCTTCTTCTTGACTTTAGCTGTTGGGCCAGAGGGTGACATCCATGGAGGAGATGGCGTTCATCACTAGTAGATTTTTTTTTCGAGACTCGGCTGGCAACTTCCCGTCTAATATCAGCAGGGGCAATGCCAGCGAGGAGGTGAAGGTTGCTTGTGTTGGTGGGTTTCAAGCAGCCAGTGATCAGGCGGCAGGTGTTGTTCAGTGCTGGGTGAAGTTTCTTGGCATGGGTTGACCTCTCCCAAACTGGACATGCATATTCCGCAGAAGAATAGCACAGGGCCAGAGCAGTATATCTTAATGTGTGTGCTGTCCCCATTTAGTTGAACCGACTTTGGATTTTGTGTTGTTGATGTGCTCCTTAAATTAGAGTATGATCCAGGGTTACTCCAAGGTAGACAGGGTGGGTACAGTGGTGTTCCAGACCATTTGATGTTAAGTGGTCAGTTGGCTTCACGGTTCCTGAGATGGAAGGAGCAGACTTGGTTCTTTGCAGGGTTGGCATGTAGGTGGTTGCACTCGTATTAGAGGAGTAGCTCATCTAGGGCTGTGATGAAGGTTGATTATAACGCTTCAAACGAGTTCTCATGAGATGTTACACAGAGATCGTCTGCATAGATGAAACGCTCAGTGTTCTGATCCAAAATGCTTGATCTCTTCAGTGAAAATGTTTTCCAGTCCGATGGCTTTGCCGGTTTTAAGGATGTTGATGCTCATATTGAGCGGCTTGGTCAGTGACATGGTTTGGGAGTGCTTTACTCGGTCTACCTTTAGTCTTGGCTGTTTAGTGGTGGATTTCCCATTGAGCAGCAGCTGGTGCTATAGTGCTATATACGGCAGTGGTCGTATACTGTTGCTGAGTTGTGGTTGATAGATCGTTGCTGATGAGGCTCCATGCCTTTTTGCTGTTCTTTGTCATATCAGTTGTCCCCAGCAGGTCTTTCCACTTCAGCTGGCAGCATTCTGAAATGAAGGTCATGAGTCTCTCACCTACTTCAGTGGTAGTTTCAGCAAAGGGGTCAGGTAAAGTCATGGTAATGATCTAATCTCACAAACACACACCCACTCATGCAAAGGTGAAAACAGCAACAAGTTGGTGCAGTTCAGAGGGTTTGCTGAATCCAACTTGGAACTGTCACACAAGCAAACTACATGGACAAATGTAATGAAGTGTTCAGGTAAGAAAAGGATCTTCTGTGCTGGGTCACAGTGCAGTTACATTAACTCATGCCTCATTTTATAGATGTTGAGATTTCTCCCAGTGATTGACGGATCCTTTAATAATTAATACTTGAAAGTCGGCTCTGGCAGCGTCTCTGTCACCCGCGGCGAATGTCTCTCAAACAGAAACATGAAAGGAGCTGCTGGGTAAAACACAGCCTGGACTGCAGCCAATCAGCTGTCAGAGAGGGAGGAAGAGCCACAGACACCAAGAACCTTGTTAGTCCGCCCAGTCTGTCAGAGGGAAAACTACAGGCAGAGAGATGACTGGGTCTGAGTCAGACAGGGATGCTTATAGTACCTTGAGAATGTTAATACTGAAAGAGTTTAATTTCAATTTAATTTACACGTAGTACCAGTAAATAGCCGAGTTAGCTTCAAATCCCTATAATAACTTGAGTAACATTCAGAAGTTTGACTCCTTGGATTTCCTGGCTGTCAGTGTTCGTTTAATAAGACGTACGGTCTTATTAAACGAACACTGACTGGCAGGAAATCCAAGGATGACTGACTTAAATCTGTGACATTTAGGTCATAATGTAATTTGACTGTTTGATGAGTGAGATTCTCATTGAAGACAGGAGGAGTTTCCTCACTTCATTGAGCAGCTTTCTGTATTTTACCTGAGGGGAAGAAAAAAACCACTTCATGAATGTGATTTGAAGTCTGGGTAGAAAATTAACTGACTTGTAAAGATAAAGGTTTGTTGAATACGAATGAGGGTCGCAGAGGGAGGCTTTCAGCTCTCCATAGGAGCTGCAATTAAAACCAATCCAGACGTTCAAAATGTGTGATTGAGAGCCAAAGGAGGAGGAGGAGGAGGAGGAGGAGGAAGAGCAGGAGGAGGAGAAGCAGGAGGAGCAGGAGGAAAAGGAGGAGGAGAGACGCTGCCAGCTGCTGTTCGTGCAACAACAAAAGAATATGTTTAAAATACACAACTTTATCCACATCCACGAGACTAGACCAGGTGGCAACCTCCTGTTCTGATGAGTTAAATCAACGTGGAAGTGCCTTGAATTTGCATTCTTTCTACTGACCATCAGGGGGCGACTCCTTTGGTTTGCGAAAAGAAGTCAGATTGAATGGTCGATGTGAAGTCTATGACAACTTGATTCATTCCCTCAGTAAACATTATAAACATGAGTTTATGGTCTCAATCTCTAGTTTCAAGTCTTCTTCAATACAGCATGATGTTCATTTCGTACATTATGGTCCATTTAGAGTCACATAGACCATAAAGCAGAGTATACTTTTGGGTGGGGCTACCTTCTGGTAGACATGTCACTACCGCTACCAGAGACGTATACAGCGTCTCTACATCACTCCTCAGTCCAAATATGCTCACTTCTCTTCACTGGTTGCAAAAAACCAAGGTGGTGACGCCCAAATTGCCGAACGCGAGGCTCTGAGGTATGTCAGAACTTCATAAGCCAGCAGTCACAGTAATAATATCATCAGTGATAATAATGAGTCATTCTGTGATGTCAGCACGTCATCCTGCAGCCGTGCTGTCGCCTCCCGCTGCTGATGCAGTTTGACGTTGATGCTGCAGGCGGCGAATTAACATCACGACCAAACGTTACGTGCAGGAAGACCACTGATATAGCTGCAGGACTCTGTGTGTGTGTGTGTGCGTGCGTGCGTGCGTGCGTGACTGCAGCCGGGTAAGCCGATTTGACATTTCTCTGAAGTTCGTTTCCGTCGAAACAAATCGAGACGTGAACGTTTTCCAGGTCAGTGAAGATGTTCTGGTTTGGAACACAGCGACGGGTTCTCTGAAGGTCTCGACCTCTCTGACACTGCCGGGGTCATGATGAGGACTGACAGGGTCGAGCTGACTGACACAATGATGTCACCTGACCTTTATGTCTGTGGGGGAAGGATGACAGGAGACGCAATGCTCCTATAAAGGACCATACCACAAACAACAAACCAAAACTTTCCCTTCCTGCTGATCATTTTGTAAATCAGTTGTCAGGTAGATCACAACATCACAACATGAAGTAGGTGTTATGTATTGTAAAATGAACGGATGTCTTTTTTATAGGAGTAAATCTCACTGTTCAGTGGAGCAGTAATGAGTTGCTGCTGACAAGAATATATTCATGAGGAACATAGACAGTGCTGACTTCGGTTGACTGCTGAGTCAACAGCTTTAGTTTGCAGGACAGAAGTTTGAGAGTTTGATGCTTGACTGCAATGAAGTTAAACTGTTAAATAACCACAATTGTTATTGTAACAGTTACTAGTGGCATGTTGACACACTGCCGGGGTAAAACTCGCGCTCCTGAATTTCCGTTTTCTCTTGTGCAAGACTTTTTTGACAGTTTGGGTCACAGGGCGCACCGAACCAGGGATATCTCATACAATACTGATTTTCCCGTACCCAGTGGTTCTAGATGAATACACGTACCGTTACAGTTCCTACTGACAATCCAAATGTAGCTGCAGAGGAAGGAAACAAGACTATGGGGAACAACAAGTTAGCAATTGGCTATTTTCGAGGAAATGAGGCATTTACTGTAAATGTCAGTGGGAACTGGGAGCTGTCTTTTATTGGAGTCTAATTCAACACAATTACGCTGTAAATTACAGGCTGTATTATAGATAAAAATAAACACATTGAACAGCTGCTGCTTGAAACAAAAAGGTCATCAATCAGACACTTATTATATTGTAATTCCTTCCCATCGTGCTGCTCAGATTGATCACATGGGTCCTCTCCCTCGCACAGTCCTGATGATAACGGAGCTAAACAGCGAATGTCAATGGAATGTCATTGACTTGCATTATGATCTATTCAAGTAAAACTCAGTAAAACTGAGTATTGGGCAAAGGTAAATTAAATAACGTTATCATGATGTGTTCAAATGGAATCAATCCAGTTGTTGAAGAAGTGTTCCTAAAAGTTTTAATTAATTTACACTCTCTCTCTCTCTCTCTCTCTCTCTCTCTCTCTAGCTGGTCTAATTAGCACGTCATGTAGCATTGTGCGGCGATGAATGTCCTCCCCTCGTCCTTACATTGACACTAGAGGAACTCGGGCGCTTGTTCACCGTGCACGGTTTGATCTATAAACCGTGCAATATTTGGTCAAGAAATACTGCGGCCAACACTGATGCCCCCCCCCTCCCCCCCTCCAGTCAAGCCTCCAACACACACACACACACACAAGCATGCACATTAAATAGGTCCAATCAGCACGAAAGAGATAGAAGGTTTTCTTCTGACAACGGCTCAGTGTGTAAAAGAGTGTGTGTGTGTGCTGCATGCAGGACGCATCACTAATCTTTATAAGTGGCTAAAAAATCCAGTGCTGCGGTGCCGGGTGGCGTGCTGCTGCTGCTGGCTAGGGGGGGGGGGGGGGGCTGTTTGGCGAATGTTCAGGGTTCACTGGTTTCTGGAGTCCTCCTTGCTCCCTCGCATGACGCCATCCCTCACTGTATGAATATTTATGAGAGGAAAGTGCTGCAGTTGGGGCGATCCATCTCATCTGGCGACGCTGCGCAAGAAGTGATCGTGTCTCGCGCCGCCCCGGATGTTTTCTGGGTTCCAGCCAAACATGGCCGACTTTGTTTGTCATCGGCCAACCTCAGCAGGTTGATCGTCCTGTTTGTTTCACGGCAGAGCAGGACCCCAGCTGAATGACAATGTTGTCTTTCCTACCGCAGCTCTGCACTGTGAACCTGTGGACCCAAAACACAGCGACTACAGGCAACAGGAACTAAGAGAAAGAATTTGAATGCAAGGTGTGGTGCAAGCAAGGACCAAACGGCAACCTACGATACTGAGAAATGAAGCCAAGGGCGGAGGTGTCAAGAACTGCAATCAATCTCTATCGACCAGCATATTTAAATGCTCAGCTTTACATCAGAAATAAACATGGTGGGGCCTATTTCGGGGGAGCTAATAGCTGTCTGAATTCATGCTTTGTAAGGTCTGGTCTTAAGACGACAAGCAAACCACTTGGATTCGATTTGTGCTTGGCTATGCTAACATCGTAGCTGCTCCATCAACACTCAAAATAGCGCCATCAAGGCATCAATGCGGTCCCAACGTTGTTGTTTACGCCACAGTCTATGATTCATACATATACATTTATACACATAGTTTTGTCCGGTGAAATATGAGTTGACTCATATTTCAACAAAGTCAGGACATCCTTTGACGAAAGGAATTGAATGTTGGCGACAAAGCGTCACACGAATTTGGCGGGAATTTGCTGCAATAAATCAACTGTGTAATACCTGGCTGTACTTAATCAGAGATCCCATTCTTCAGAATTATTATCTACACTGTTGTTACATATTGTAGCAAACACAATTTACATATATCTTATATATACTGTGTGTATATATATATATATATATGTGTGTGTTTCCATGTGTAGTGTTGTTATATTGTATCGTATAATGCTCAAATGTTCACATACTTATTTCTTATTTATATCTTCCTATAATATCTCTGTGTTATATATTAACATTCTAGAATGGGAGAAACTGTTGCGTCACCAGTTTCACCCGCGGTGTTCATTAAAGTGTATCTGATTCTGATATGTATTTATAGAGAGATGGAAGTTTGTCCTGCTGTATTCATATGTGTGCTTCTATTTGTTTGTTTTCCAGAGAATCTGAAAAGTGAAAATATCAAAACTATCCAAAATATATATCATGAATAACAACAGTTATTAATCAATGTCCTCTTGTGTTTTTAGGTCATTTTCATAAAGATCTGCATCCACACGTAAATATATAAAAGACAAAACAAAAGTTATCATGCTGCTCCTATTCATCCGCTGGATACATTCAAAATAGTTTACTCTTGAGTGAGAAAAACAGCAGTTTAATGGAGTGTAGGTCCACAGTTTAGGTTGGCTTCATGTGGCTCAGTCTGTGGCTCTCGAGCTGCAGCATGAACGTCCTGGAGATGTGTGTGTGTGTGTGTGTGTGTGTGTGTGTGTGTGTGTGTGTGTGTGTGTGTGTGTGTGTGTGTGTGTGTGTGTGTGTGTGTGTGTGTGTGTGTGTGTGTGTGTGTGTGTGTGTGTCATGGGGTTCAGTATACAAACAGTTGTCATCCTGAGGCCAGAAAACTCAACGCCTCTGCATGAAAAAACCTTCTCATTTGTTCTCCACTTTTTAATCAGCTGCAAATTTCTCTTCAGACATAAAAACAACACCCACAACAAAAAACAGCAGTCAAGAGTAAAATAAATAAAAACCAATTAATGTAAAAGCCTGCAGGAGTATTAATGAGGAGGATTTAAAGGTGAGGGAGATGTAGTGCTCCTCAGGCAGGTAATGCAGGTTCCCAACATGAATAATGTATGAATGTCAGAGCACAGCAGCTGATGTTAAATATAAACAGCAGAGAGCACAAGACATGAATGAAACACTAATGCTCCGAGCCGAGACAAATTATCTTTCCGTAAATTACTCACAGACTTGTCTTTTTGTTGTTGTTTTTTTCCATCCAACCATTTCAATAATGCAGAACAAATCTAGAGACTTCATCAGTACACAGCGATATTTTCAGGCTAAAAATGCCACAAATACATCTTTGGTTTCTGACTAAAAACAGAAATCAATGCTGGGACAGAAGGGAGCCTTTTGTTTTTGAATCGAAGCTGCTCGGGTGAATCACACCTTCTTTCTTCAAGTTGGAGTCAAGTTTTTGGAAAGAACTCAGACTAAAAATCTGAACATGCAGGATCAGATTCAGGATCAGATTCAGGATCAGATTCAGGATCAGATTCAGGATCAGATTCAGGATCAGATTCAGGATCAGATTCAGGATCAGTGACATTAAGTATATTTTGAAGGAGAGAACCTACTTTGGGGTTCTGGTTTCTCTTCATAGGGTCAATCAATTAATCGGTTCACAATGGATCAAGTACTTCTGAGTAAAAGGTGCCGGTTGTAGTGATAACGTGATAATTCACAGGAGGTGGTGGAGACCAAAAACAGAGCTAAAAGAGAGAGGACATTGGACTTACTTTCCCCAGGTAGCCAGACACACAACTTGCTCTTAATTAGCTGGACGTGTAAACAAGCAGTCGTCTGCTAACTAGTCAGCTACTGTAAATAAAATGAGAATATATAACATGTTGATGTAGATTAGGGCTGCCCCTTTCTAGTCAATTAGCCGACTTATTGGTCATTTTGGTCTTTGTCGACGGAGACTTTTTTAACGTATTAGTCATGTATTTTAGGCTTCTTTCATGCTGAATGACTTATTTACATGAAACGTATAACCAAACTATGTTGAACACAAGATTTAAAGTGGTGTTTTTGCATGATTCTTCATGGAGAAACTCAGTTTCGACAAAAATGTAATTAGTGTTAGTGTGTTCTTTAGCCGAGGACAGCTCTAATATGGACAGTTATTGCACCTCTAAGCTTGATAGTGATTTCTGTGATGGAAGGGTCCATGAAGCTATAGCAACGGAGGCTACGTGTGTAGCTTCCTTTGGCTACACACGTCCAAACCTTAACTTGGGCTGCGGCACCCATACACACACATCTCACACAGGAAAATGCACGACATATGTATTATCACACCTGTACTGTAGATCAAAAGAAAATGTATCAGCAAATGTTTTGAAAATCTATTAATTTTCTTCATCACAGTTCTTGCAAGAACTGCTTCTCCAATATGACAATTTTATTTTTTGTGTACGTTATGTATGTTTCGACATCTTGGGCTGGGGGAAATGATGAACACTTTTTTGTTTTGAAAAACATTAAAAGAATGATAATAATAATAATTGATCATGAAAATCAACATGAATTGCAGTCCTCATATTTTTCCTAATATTTGTATCTTCTGACCTCTTTCCTGTGCTGCTGCAGATCCTCTGCACACAGTCATCATCTCTCTGTCACAAAGCGCATTAAAGAATATGAACCTGATTACTGCAGCTGAGGATGACTGTCTCAGCGATAGCTTGTTAAACAGTAGAATTCATGTACTGTATGCAGCCCAAATCACAGATTTAAAATCTGTACAACATTAAACACTCTTTATCAGACAACACGCTGAATTCAGATAAAGGAGAAACTCATTGGCATCTATATTTCCCTTCAAAACCCACAACTGGTCGAAAGTTACGCTGAACTCAAAGAGAAAAGACTCAAACCTGAAATATTACAGTGAACACAGTATATAAATAATAACTTCACGTACAGGCAACAATAGTGTTTGAGCTAGTTTGAGGAGAACTTTGAATTTTGTTTTGTTAATGCAGACAAGTGTGAGTATCTTTGTATTTGTCATATTTGTTCTTTTACATTCCCACTCACTCCGCTGTGTTTCGCGTCAGGTCCACCATTGACTGATAAATGAAGCTCTGCTGTATTTACACATGGGAATCTTCTGCGTGTTTGAATTATTATCTCAGATTTGTAATTTACTTTCTGTCCACCGCAGGAGTGAAAAAACAAATTAAACTGAGCTGAGCCACAGCTAACACATCGTTTTTTCTCATTCACTCTATTAATCCACCGCTCCTGGTTGTGATTACACACAAGAGTATTTTCCTTTGGCCAAGCGATCAACCTCCCAGACCTCAGTGACACACACTTCATCTGTTACAGGAACAAACTGAGAGTTTAGAGCAGCAGCTCAACACACAGCATGAAGGGTCCAAAGTGGCTGTGGCTTAGTAAAGAGTAACACGTTCAGAATAAAACTTAACAAGTAACAAGGTCCATGTCAAGACAGGGGTGAGCCAAGTCAGGACCAATTACCCATCTGAAGACAGTGTCAAGACCAACATGAAGTCAAGACAGGGAAGACCCAAGTCAAGAACAACTACCCAAGTCAAGACAGGGAAGTCCCAAGTCAAGAACAACTACCCAAGTCAAGACAGGGAAGTCCCAAGTCAAGAACAACTACCCAGGTCAAGACAGGGAAGTCCCAAGTCAAGAACAACTACCCAAGTCAAGACAGGGAAGTCCCAAGTCAAGAACAACTACCCAAGTCAAGACAGGGAAGTCCCAAGTCAAGACCAACATGAAGTCAAGACAGCGAAGTCCCAAGTCAAGAACAACATGAAGTCAAGACAGTGAAGTCCCAAATCAAGAACAACTACCCAAATCAAGACAGGGAAGTCCCAAGTCAAGAACAACTACCCAAGTCAAGACAGGGAAGTCCCAAGTCAAGACCAACATGAAGTCAAGACAGGGAAGTTCCCAATCAAAAACAACTACCCGAGTCAAGACAGGGAAGTCCCAAGTCAAGAACAACTACCCAAGTCAAGACAGGGAAGTCCCAAGTCAAGACCAACATGAAGTCAAGACAGGGAAGTCCCCAATCAAAAACAACTACCCGAGTCAAGACAGGGAAGTCCCAAGTCAAGAACAACTACCCGAGTCAAGACAGGGAAGTCCCAAGTCAAGAACAACTACCCAAGTCAAGACAGGGAAGTCCCAAGTCAAGAACAACTACCCGAGTCAAGACAGGGAAGTCCCAAGTCAAGAACTACCTGAATCAAGACAGGGAAGTCCCAAGTCAAGACCAACATGAAGTCAAGACAGCGAAGTCCCAAGTCAAGAACAACATGAAGTCAAGACAGTGAAGTCCCAAATCAAGAACAACTACCCAAGTCAAGACAGGGAAGTCCCAAGTCAAGAACAACTACCCAAGTCAAGACAGGGAAGTCCCAAGTCAAGAACAACTACCCAAGTCAAGACAGGGAAGTCCCAAGTCAAGACCAACATGAAGTCAAGACAGGGAAGTTCCCAATCAAAAACAACTACCCGAGTCAAGACAGGGAAGTCCCAAGTCAAGAACAACTACCCGAGTCAAGACAGGGAAGTCCCAAGTCAAGACACAGAGGACCCAAGTCAAGAGGACCCAAGTCAAGACTTTCATTAAGTCAAGACAGTGCAGACCCAAGTCAAGACTAACAACCCGGGTCATACAGGGAAGACCCAAGTCAAGACAATCAACCCATGTCAAGATAGGGAAGGCCCAAGTCAAGACTAACAACCCGGGTCATACAGGGAAGACCCAAGTTAAGACCATCAACCCTAGTCAAGACAGAGAAGACCCAAGTTGAGACAGGTAAGTCCCAAGTCAAGAATAACTACACAAGTCAAAAAAAACGGAAGACCCCAAGTCTTCATGAAGACAAGACTGGGCAGACCCAAGTCAAGACAGGGATTTCCTAAGTATAGACCAGTAAACCCAAGTCAAGACAGGAAAGCCTCAAGTCAAGACAAGCAACCCTAGTCAAGACGGGGAAGTCTCAAGTCAAGACCAACAAGTATAAAGACAAGAATGGGCACACCTTGTTCAAGTCCGAAGACCAACAAGTTCCAATTTAAGTCCCAAGTCAAGACCAACAAGTCCCAAGGCAAGTCCAAATTCTAAACTTTGTGTCCTTGAGTGAACCTAAAAACCCATACTTGTGGGGTTTTGTTTATTCAATAAATAGCTAATTTATTCTTGAATTAGCTTATATTACATTTTTTTTATATACTTAACTTATATTAACCCCTATGTTATCTTGTTGACCCACCAGAGGTTCCTACTTGCCATCCTGGTTGTGAGCTAGGTCATCACAGCTGCGTTTAATCTTCATCCAACCAGCCCTGCTAAATCAGCTCATCAGTCTATGGATGTATATTGGATATGTAGGATACATATATACACATTTTCTCTTTCATATACAATTAATGGATAGATAGGTGGATGGGTGGGTGGATGACAGTGTTAATGAACATCTCCTTGGTGTTAAAAGGCTGCTCTCTAATGGATCATCTCTGACTTTATTATTCAGCTCTGCTTATTAATGAAAAGGTTTTACTGCTGTGAGCATTTAGCTTTAATGTGATTCTTGATTAAATTTAGCTCCTCTTGCTTCCATTGTTTGGTCTTTTTTGCAGCGTCTGGAGTTTCTTTGTTTCTGGCTGAAAACCTTGCAGAGGGTTGAAGACTGTTTATCAAGCAGAGGTAGAAGTAACTTCTGTTAATTAATGAATACGTGCCTTTCTCTCCACTTCCTAGAAGCAAAGCAGACACATATTTTCACAATGCCATTTTCCAAAAAACCAATGATAGTGTCATTTTGAAATAATGACAAGAATTATTTCGACCCTTTAAAAAATATAGTTTGTATTAGTATCATTTTGTGATCTGATAAAAGACTTTGTCCTTTTATGTCTTCATCTTAAGAAAACAACTTTTCTTACAACAAAATTACACCTTTGGATTATTATTCCGTTATTTGTTAACAAAACATTGCTATTATTTTCCGATTACACTCTCTTTACTGTAATTTCAGAACATCATCTGACAGAACTGAGAGACAGTCATCCTTCACTTCCTGCTCTGGAACATACTGTAACTGATCACACGGAGTGATTCTGTTGGTGCTTTGATAGAAGGAAGATGGTTATGTGCTGCTGAACTCGATCAGTCTTCAGTCTCATAATCAATACCTGATGTCCACAGGAAAATTTGGAATTATTTCCAGCAGGAGTCAGCTGTGTGTGATCATCAGACTCTTCATCGGCTGATCAATAACTTATCACTATTAGACGGACAGGGTCTCTGCTGTTTTGGACCTATTGATCGGCAGGGAGCCCTCGTTTATTTCATTCAAAGCAGAGATGGGGTCATTAACACAGAGGCATGAACAATTCTGTAGGATGAGCATGAGGCTGATACATGAGCATAGAGTTGGTGTTTGAATGGAGAAGCGATGCCACCACTGAGGGGTCCAACGGCAAGGCATCGAGCCCTAGGAAGCTGTGAGTGTGTCACAACAAGAGATGAAATGAGACAATACAATGTCAGAAAACACAACAAGACGAGATGAGACACTAAAGATTAGGTTGAAATGGACTGGACTAGACAAGGTTAGACAAGATGTCATAACAGGATGAGGATGAAGATAAAATGAGAAAAGATGACATGAGACAAAGTGAGATGGGACTGAGATTAAATGGACTACAATGGAGATGAGACTGAACAAGACATGATAACATGAGACAGGATGAAATAAGACACAATAAGATGAGATAATACAATGACGAGACAAGGACAGGATAGGAAATGAATAAAGAATGAGATGAGACATGTAAAAACTGGGTAAAATTAGATTTACAACAGAATCAGATCAGGCAAAATGAGACACAACAACATATGAGGGGATCAGGACAAACAAAACAAGAAACGATAAAATAAGATGCGATGAAATGAAAAGACAAGTCAAAATAAGATGAGGAGCTAAAAGTATGAGATCAACAACAATAAGAATATTAGATGAGATGGATTTGATAAAAGAATATTAGAAGGGACCAGGTGAGAAAGACAGACAAGACATAACAGGTAGAACAGATTAGATACTAAAGGAGATTGTCAAGATAAAACTAAGTAAGAGAAGGTTAGATGGGATGAGATGGACAAAATATGTTGAGATGGACCAAGTAAGAGAAATAAAATGAGATCCAGCAAGATGAGAAAAGGGGGAAGAGATAAGATAGAATAACTAATTGAAATACTGGAGATGATGGGAATGAGATACAGCAAAATGACATAAGACAAGACAAGAAGAGACAAGATAAATGAGACAACATGGAAATAAAAATGAGATCAAATGAGACCAAGCAAGACAAAGGTTTCAATGATATGAGATTAGATGAGATCAATAATGTAGACAAAACAAGATGAAACATGACCAGATGAGTGCAGGTAGTGAGATGAGAAAAGTAAATGAAATGAGACAAGACAAGATGAACAGGGACTTTGAAATTTAAAAGATAACAAGAGACACGGTGAGACTAGTCGGACAGATGTGAGAATAATTCAACAAGACAAAACAAGGTTAGGGTTGATGACGTGAGACATGAGACAAGGGAATCCAAGACAGACCAGTAAGAGATGGGGTAATAAATGAGGTGGAACTGTGGAGAGATCTTGGTGCTGCAACAAGATATATATCAGAATCAGCTTTATTTAATGTATGCTTTCATGTATTGCTCTCAACGTACATACATAGAATATACAAATAAACAAGAAAAAAAAACATTGAAGACAACAAAGTAGAACAGAGAAACAAAGCATAAATATTTATAGTCTGGTGGTTTTGGCGTACAGAACTCTGTAGCGCCTACCAGAGGGGAGGAGTTGGAACAGCTTGTGTCCAGGGTGTGAGGGGTGTATAATATATAAGCTATAAGATATATACTTTACAAATTACATTGGCTTTAGTATACAATGTATTGATGAAGATCAATAGAATGCATTGACATATAGATATATTCTGACCAAAGGGTAGGCAGTAAACAGAATACGCACATAGACACAGTTATTCTAAATGGTACACAGTGAAAACAAATCCTGCTCTGGACAACAGCAGAGCTTTAAAGATAAATATGCTCAGTCTTAATACCAACCCAGTGCTTATTCCTACAGTATTGTTCCACCACACCCCCTAAGTACACACACACTCACTCACATACCTGAAGAAGAGACAGAGGATGAACGGGAAGGATGGAAGCACTCAGGGACAAAAGCAACAGATAAACAGCAAGAGGATTGTGAACACCACTTTGCGGAGCAGGAAAGAAAAAAACCCTCATGAACACAGAATTTATTAGAGCAGCCATTTCTCGAAAGGTAGTGTGAGACCTCTGTACACCTGAGGCCCCATGAAACAACAATTGAATTAATGATAACAATAATGTATGTAGTAACTACATCGGCAGCAACTTGAGGATAACACCTTGTTTTTATGTTTTTAAAAGCTGGTTTTTAGCCGTGCGTTCAGGATGGATCTATCATTTGAAATGTCATTTCACCGCTTTGGTTCAGAGTGGAATAGCTCAACAAATATTTGATGGATCGACTTGACATTTTGTACAAACATTGATGGTCCTCAGAGAATGGATGCTACGGACCTCACAATGTCCCTGTAGTGCCATCGGTTGGTCAACGTTTTCCCTTATCATGTAAATGACCCTAACATCTACTGGATAGGTTGGACCAAACGTCTGTACAGACAACAACTTTGATTATCACTGGAGTTCCTCTCGCGCCACGTGATGTTGGTATTTGTGATTTTGTGTGAATATTCTTACTAACTATTGGGTGGCTTTGCATTGGTACACATAATTAATGTTCAGTGTTTGTTAAATACTTTGGTTAATGACCAAATATCTGAAAAATGAATAGCATTCCCATCAGCCACAGCTGATATATTTTGTTTTGTTTTCATTACTTATTTCATGCTAAATAAAGGGGGGGGGGGGTACGTTGTGTCTTTTAGGTTTTCGCACATTTTACACACATTTTCACAACTTTTCGTACTTGTGGGTAACTATATAGACATGACCATATTTTGTGGAGAAGTTGTCCATCTTTATATACCGTCTATGCTGTGGACTATTAGCCTTGTCATTTCCTCCCACAAACAATTGATCCAACTGTTTGGTCCAGAGTGAGGCGTCTCAAATACCATTGCTCAGATCAACATGAAATTCAGAGAGTATATTACTCATCCCCAAAACTCAGGTGTCGTATATTTAATTTAGACTTCACCAGCCCTGGTTCAGCATTTTACCCATCATGCTTTGGGCTTCATGTGACACCACGAGTTCAAAGCAGCGTGCAGAAAGGTTGCTGGTTTCCGAGAGTGTGAGACCGTTTTAAATGCGAAGACGATGCTGCAGGAGAACTCTCAGGTCCATCAGGTTCATGAGTTTAATGATGAATCATGGAGGTTAATGCTCATTGGGAATAATCGAATAACCTAATCTAATAATAATAATAATAATAAGCCAAAACGAGAACAAAGATGATGTATTCACCTCCCTCAAACACTCCATCCTTCTTCATTTGTGGGGAGGCTGAAACATCCAGAGAGGAAAAGGAACTACAGAGAGTGTTAAACAACGTTTTCACAATAAACTGTGTTTCTGACTTTCTGAGCATCTCTCAGCTCACAAAGGATCATTCCTTCTCCACATCTTTTCTTCTTAAGGGGTTTGAACTCATTCAACAATGAAAGGAATGTGAGTTGTTCACTTCCAGTGGTGCCATGTTCGCCTCATGTATCAGTTTGATCTGATTTAACCTGCAAAATCTCAAGGTTCACCCAGCAATTGCCAGTCAAGGAAATACTGTCAGTTATTATCTTTGTTCCATATAGAGGTGCATGTGAAATAACAGCAGCAGCAGAGGAGGAGGGATGCTGATGGGTTGCAGTGTGAGGTTGATGTGTCATTTTACAAAGAGAAATCTGAACCCAACATGCATTTAGCACATGTAGATTCTTCAAAATTGATTAGAGGGTTATGTACTGACATATTCTATACAAACCTAATGACTGTGTTCCACGCATCAAACCACACCCACATTCAAAGAAGCCATTGAGGGAACCACAAGGGCAGAAATGCTAACTCATTTCCAGGTTTTAAATGCTTTCTGACATTTGTAATCACGTTTCTTTATCACGCTGGTGTTTGTTTAAGTGTTCATATCTTTTAGTTGGTTTTCATTAGTTATTTGATGCTTAAAAAACAGGTTGTGTGACATCTGTGATTGAAGTAGTCACTTACTGTGCTGCAATTTATCATTATCATCAGCCAACATATACGCCGAGCCTCTAGTTGCTCTA
Organism: Melanostigma gelatinosum; assembly: GCF_949748355.1. NCBI lineage: Eukaryota > Metazoa > Chordata > Actinopteri > Perciformes > Zoarcidae > Melanostigma > Melanostigma gelatinosum. The sequence continues at coordinate 20,000,903 of NC_136651.1, forward strand.
ATTGAAACACACACCTGAGACCCTTCCACACCTGATTGTGCTGAATGTAATTTGGATCAAAGTTAAACTCAAAGCAATTGGGATGAATTGATTCGCCATCGAAATGCTGGTGTGACCAGGCCTTTAGGTGGGTGATCACGTGCCATGGTGATCCACCAGCCTGCAGGTCTCCATCTCAACCAAAGACTCTACCCTCCTCCCCCGCCGATTAACTCTCCCTCAGGTACAGCAGAGGAACTCATCTGTGAGATAAACCTGCAGACGGTTGGCTCCCCTCTTCAAACCGACAGAGCACCTGAACACACCCGTGAAAAGCAAGCGGGACCTGCTTCTGCAAAAAAAGCATTCCGCCTGCTGTTTAGTACGACTTCTGAATCACTGTGTGTGTGTGTGTGTGTGTGTGTGTGTGTGTGTGTGTGTGTGTGTGTGTGTGTGCGCGCACGCGCGCGTGTGTGTGTGTGTGTGTACCGTAGCTCACACAGATAAACGCTGGGTCTGACTACAATATTCAGCAGAGGATTTTACAGCCGAGCCACTACAGTGTGTGTGTGTGTGTGTGTGTGTGTGTGTGTGTGTGTGTGTGTGTGTGTGTGTGTGTGTGTGTGTGTGTGTGTGTGTGTGTGTGTGTGTGTGTGTGTATGTGTGTTTGGGCTCTCCCCGCACCAATTAGCTTAATTAAAGTGTTCGGACATAATTTATTGACAGCAGGAGACTCACTCAGAAAGAGGGGGTGGGGATGAACCCAATATGTATGAGTGGAAAGATTATGGTCTCTTTTATTCTGTTATGTTATCGGATTGGGTTTGTTGGAGTTTTTTTGTTTTGGGGTTTTATGTGATTTCACTGCAGAGTAACCTCCCTTTGGGATTAATAAAGTGCTCTATCTGTCCCAAATCAGCAGCCTAAACCTGATCAGCCCCAGTTGTTTTAAGAGAAGCTGGAGGTACAACAGCAGCAAAACCCAGTAAGATTCACTCATGTGGTCTCAAACCAGCAGCCCAGCTAGCGCGTGATCACGGCAGGACTGGTGTCAAATTGTAAAACCCGTATTTGAGTACATTTAAAGCTTGAAAAGACCCTGGTTGAAACCAAACCTCATCGGTCTGGGACCCAATTAATGCCTCAACGATCCACTAGTACATGCTCAAAGCAGCAGCCGAGCAAATCATTAGACCTACTGAAAGCCCAGTGAAGTCCATTCAAATCAGTCAAATCTGGTCAAAGGTATAAAACAAGTCAAACCCAGCAGCCTAAACCTGATCTGTACCTGTTAACCCTTTCATTCTGGTACAAAATGAGGCAGCAAAAACCCTGAAAGATCCCCTAAAACCTGTTTAGAGTGACAGTCCAACACACGATAAGGCTCACAGAACTAAGGCAAACCCTGGCACAGCCTCATGAGAGGTGAGCAACAATGAGTCCTGAACAGCACCAATAGTCCTCTTTATTCTGGGCCAGACTGGTCAAACCAAAAACTTGGTCAAACCCAGCCAGACCAGCAGCCTGAACCTGACCGGGCCCCAGTGAAGGAGTTCCGTGAAGGTAAAACAGCAGCAAAATCCAGTGAGATTCACCAAAACCCGCCTCAGCAGCCATGACCAGAGCCGCTGGAACCTGCTGAAGCCCAGTGAAACCCAGCAGAAGCAGAAGCCCTGCAGCCTGTAGCCGGATCACACCCAGCGGAGCCCAGTGAAACCCAGTCCGACCTGGCCGGACCCGAATCCCGACGGGGAGGGACGCAACAAATTGTGTCAATTCTCGTTTGGTCTGCGGCAACCAGCAATTACGCACAAACACGCGCGCGCGCCACACACACACACCCACACACACACACTGCGGGGACGGAGGCAGTAATCGCGCATAGATATATTTTGTCTCCACTCACCGTGCGCCCTGGTGTGAGAAGCCAGCAGCCAGCAGAGCAGCAGCAGGTAGAAGCCTCCCGATCTCCCCCTCCTCCGCGCCGTCACCTCCCAAACATCAGCAATACATCCAACCAAACCCGGCTCCATGCTGCCCTGCCCCAGTCCCAATGAGCCCGAGGAACCACAGCAGCAAGCACCGGCAAAACCCTGCTCTTCTTTGATTCTTTTGGGTTTTTTTTAATCCTCCAGAGAATTCAACTGTCAATTAAAAATCAAAATAAGAAGAAAAAACAGAATGGTGAGTCAGGAGGATGGTGATGATAAGGAGGAGAGAGAGCGAGGGGGGGGGGGGTAAAACAACCTCTCCTCTCCCCCAAAATAACCCTCCACGATCGGGCTTGGATCCCAAACTGAAAAAGAAAAAAGAAAAGAAAAATCCCCGAAAGATACGCCCACGAGGTTAGTTCCCGTCTTTTCGGGGTGAGAAATAAGTTCCAGTAACTATGAAGGCTGAGTCTCCATCACTCCTGCCGGTGCGGCTGATTCCCATTCACACAGATGCGAGGAGGAGGGGGGAGAAAAAATCCACGCTGCCTTCCCGGAGGTCTGCTCCGTCTGCCGGGGAGGACGGATGGAGAGGGTCGGTATAGGAAGAGGAGGAGGAGTGTGGAGGGAGGGAGTCGAACCCCCCCCCCCCCTCTCTCTCTCTCTCTCCTCTATAGGTCTGTACAGCTGTAGAGAGAGAGGGGGGGCATAGAGAGGCCTAGGCAGAGTACAGAGCTATTGATCTACAGAGGCTGGAGGTAAAGCCCGGAGCTGGAGCGGGCTGGTGGGGACTGGGGGGGGGGGGGGGGGGCTGGCAGAGGAGGCAGAGCAGCGGGGAGACATTAGCTGAACTCTCCTGCCCTCTCTGGTCGCACCGGGTACTTAAACACTTCAATTACACCTGAGAGCAAATCTTCATTGATTCATCAGCATGCGCTCTGTTAAGGATTATGAATACTTTTTTTTTGTAATTTGTTTATTACATTGTTTATTATTTTATTTGCGCGACAATAAATATGATTTTCTGCCTTCTCTGTGTGTCTCCGTGTCAGGGAGTTTTTTCCAAAATCCAGTCCTCTGTGTCTACGCGGACTTGAAAGTCTATTTCAGTGGTTCACACCTCTTTCGACGCGTTAGAGCCAATAGAATTGAGCTAGAGCCACGTGGAAAAGATTGACAGCACTGTTAGCCAGTCAGAATCAACAAGGTGCCGTCTCTCGTGAAGCGTAAAATCCGATAAGCCGAAAGTCAAATCCTCCCCCCAGAGTTCACTGATAAACAGGATATCCGTTGAACAGATATCTGAGTGAAAAAAATGGGATATTATGGTTTGTCTTCATGAAAAAAGCAAAAGGTGAGGCACGTTTTCTGATAATAATCGATAAAGTGGTTTGTGTTGCTGGTGTTTGTTGGCTCATATCTCGGTAATGATTTCACGGAGAGAAATATTGAAGATATCTCCGGAATCTGTGTAGAATTGGCCTGCTTAATGGCATCTCAGTTTCCTATGTTAGCGTGTAGCTATCTCTCGGTAGCTCCTAACATGTGCGGAGTCTGCTCACTCATGGCGAAATATGACTATGATATTTTGGTCATTCTTATAGTTGGCTGTTTGAGTTGTTAGGGTTGTGTTTGGAGCATGTACAAACGGTTTGAATATTATTGTAGCCCAGGTTCTGAAGTTTCATTTGGTATGCGATATCATTATATTCGTTTCGTGATGAGTGTATTTCTTCGATGGTATATGGTAAACTGTTAAACCCGAGGTTGGGTTTATGTGGAGTTGGACACGTTCTAATGCACTTTAGATAATATGTAGATCGTTAAAATAGGGCACATAATGTTAACCCTGGTCACCACTGTATTTTATCATGGTTTTATGCAACCCAGTCAACATCATTTGTTTTTAGTATTGTATATTTCTGCAAACCATACGTTAAATGTTGACGATTCTGAACCAAAAATATGTTTCATAAATATGTTCCATGTCAACAAAACTACTTGGTTCAGGTTCGAGAAAGAGATCACGGTTTGTGTCATACTATCATTGTAACCATACAAGTAACAACGTAACTACCGTAAATTAATGACAACCACCCTTCGCAACGTTACATAACAAGCGCAACAACGGAACGTTAAATTGGTAAAGTTAATGTTTACTTTTGGTTTCCCACGGGACACATGCAGCGGTCTCCTGGGTGAAAGTCCTGTGTTTGTTTGACCCATCCATCACCTCTTTCTAGCTCGTTATGCTCGTTATTATACAGTATTATTATGATGTTATTATACGAGTAACATTCAATAACGTTCACTCGATATATTACATCACTTGCTCTGCGGCGTGGCTTGTTGTAATACATAAGTGGATCTGACCACAAACACAACATATTATTTGTGGTTTGCAGAAAAAGTACATTTTTCTTGGCAACAAGATCGTTTTATGCTAATTGGCAATGAATACGAAGTTCAGCTGAGAATGATGGGAATTTTATTCGTTTTGCAGATATTTGCTCATAAAAGTATCAAAACATCAATTACCTCAGGATTCATCCTCTGGGGACCATAAATGTCTCTACAAAAGTGAGATAACGTGAGATAATTCAGTCTGGACTAAACTGTTGACCTGACAGACTGACATTTCCATCACTAGAGCCATGCCGCTAGCAAAAAATGAAAGATTAGTTAAGCACCACACTATCTCAGAGATTCCCGGTTCTCTGTCTGTGAAGATGTGCAATCAGTATTGTATTGTGAGAATGAGGAAATGTGAGAGTCCCACTGTAACCACCTCAGCAACATCTGCAACCTAACCGCCAGTTTAACAGACTACAAACACACTGTTAGATCCTGGGGTACTTCTGGCCCGATACGGGGCTACTTACTGACTCAGCTCTCTATTAAAAGATTGTCGAGCTGATGTTCTTGCGAGGGAACTCGCCTGGCTCTTCTAACTGCCGTTACTCCCGACGTCTACCCTGCTTCCTCCGGTCTGAGTGCACTCGGTCGAGGGGCCACCCTACCAGTCGCGTCGGTTATGGCAGCTTCCCTCTTATGGATCCGTGCTCTTGGTAAATGCCAGGTTAGGTTTTAACGGCTAGGATTACTTCTAAAACCGTAAGGGATTGTTAAGTGGATTCGGTCTCTAGGATAACCTTACAGAACTCAGTTGTTAGACATACAATAGATTTAACTTTTTACTGCCACGAGGAACTTTTACTACCTAAGCAAATAAATGCACTTGAGAAATTTACTTTAAATGCAGATTAGATATTTATTGCAGGTTATATTTAGTTAGTTTGCAAGGGTTAAGCTACAGCTCATATAAAATGTCACTACACTTGATTCGTCACTTTCATTTTCTTCTTAGGTTATACTCATTGGTTTTTAGATGCCGAGACGGCTCGGTTGGAGCTGGCTTTCCAAAGGTGCGATGAAAAGGTTCTTTTGGAGTTGTTAGGAGCGATGGTCCGGCCGGACCCTCGGACTCCTCCTGCTCTCGCAGCAGAGTTCGGCCAACAGTCCACAAGGCTCTGTACAAAGTCTTTCTAGGGCAGCGGCGTTCCTCCGTTGTTCAGTTGTTAAAGTCGAGCAGTGGGGAGAGGAACATCTCCGTCTTTCAATTCTTTGTCCACGAACAGCGGCCTTCTTTCCGTGAATCGAGACGAAGTCCTCGAATACTTCAGTTGCAATCGTCCATATCTTCTTCTCAGAGCGTCTGGACGGCTCGTGTAGAAATCCCAGTTTGGGGCTTGCAAGCTTCTCCTTTTATCCTTGATTTGGGCTATCTGTTCTCCCCCCACCTATCCTGAACACATGATCTTCACCCCACCCTTATGTGTGTGCGTTTGTCTCTGGAAAGTACCAGACTTTTCGTTTTGCTTCTATGAGTCATCTCTTGCAACAGAATTCCATGTCCCATGACTGTTTTCCTAACTTACGCCCAAAAACATCTGTTCCTGACTCACTCGGTCTGCTGACACACTATGACACACTTTTTCCACATCTCAGCTCCGGTACACAGAACATTATTATAATCAGTTTTTATATTTGTTAAATCACTCTATGCATTAAACATTTGTTATTTAATGATCATAAACCTTATCTTTCGAATACACTTTAACTATTGATTTCTGAGTATATGCTTCGTGCTTTTATATCCTGTCTTTCCCCTGAACGTGTATGCATGTATCCAAGGCGGCTTTCTCTGTGAGCTCAACTCTTCTTGACAACACTTAACTTCAGAAACTTTCCGAGAAGAGTGACACTTGGCAAACTTTTTTATGACTGCACGTACACTGATGTGTACACACACACACACACACACACACACACACACACACCAATACATGCACATCCCCAGACAGACATGTCACTCGAAGACACACAAACCTCAGGTGGAAACGCATCAGATCATCTGTGTTTGTGCTCTCAGTGGGAGTCTGATCAGCTGATAACCTCTCTCTCTCACACACACACACACACACACACACACACACACACACACAATTACCTAATTACTGATTATCAGACTGAAGTCACAGCAGACAAAACACTGCAGCCCTGTCTTTGTGTGTGTGTGTGTGTGTGTTAGAGAGAGAGGTCCTGTCTAACAAAGCCTTCATTATTCCTCATTGAAAACCCTCAAATAGGAGCCAATTAGACCACAATGCAGCTGATAGCATGTATTTATCAGGCTGCTGCCTCACTTCCCCTCCTCTGGTGGCTGCGATTGAGGTCTGCATCTTCAGTGAAAAGCCGACTTAGCCTGATATATTCAGGATTCCCCTCACCCAGACGAGACCACATCTGGAGGAAGACGAGTCAAAGTCCAGACGGATTGACGATGTATCGCTGTTCATATGAGAGGCTTCTTTAATTCAAAATTGTTGTGGCCTATAACACCTGAAGCCCCGTGAGTGAGATGACCACACCCATCAGTAGGTCCAGTTGCTATTACGTAACTGTGGGTGTATAAACATTCTCCAGATTTTAGAAGACATTGACAATATTTCCATTTGATTGAATGCAATATTTCCTGCCTCTTGTCCTTTTTCCTTCTATTTTACCTTCTGTGTTTCATCACAAAGATCAGCAGCTCAGATCGACCACCAAAGCAGAGCGAGACAATGAAACCCCAGAACGTGTGTGTGGGTGTGTGTGTGTGTGTGTTCATCGACTGTAAGAACGGATATTAATGTCGGACGGGAAATTAAAAGGCAGGTTTGTGAAGACTGTGTGAGTCTCTGTGTGTGTGTGTGTGTGTATGTGCGACCAGTGTGTTCAGTGCAGGGGTCTCTGTTGGCAGTCTGATATGACTACACACATTATGTTTTAGATCTGTATTCAGCGATGCAGCTTGGAGCTGTTACACTGGACACTAAAAGACAAACACTAGAGAGGTCCACAGACTTACGCTTCTCTTGTCTTCTGTTTGGTCAACCAAACGCTTCACGCAACGCAATGTTTTAAGCAGACTAAAATGTTATTAACTTCCATGAACTGAAAACACACTCTGAAAGGGTTAAAGTCGAGGGACAAACTGATATCAGATCAGTCTCCCTTCTTCTCAAACCCCCCCCCCCCCCCCCCCGAGAAGAAGACATCGTCATGACATCATATGTCGGAGCTGTGGAGAACAATACATCGGTGAAATATCAAGGACCCTGAACAACAGACCGAATGACCACAAGAACCGGACAGCAACTACCACACACAGCATCCACTGGGAGGAGGTCAAAGGTCATGGGCTGGGTGCCGTGAGCGACGCGGCGCTGTGCAGCACGCCCTTTTGAGCTGAACGTTTGTTTAAATGCCCTGTTTGTATTGGCACTCGCTTTGAAAGCCCGCAATGGAAGAGTAACTGCGGATTTGTTCAATTTAAATTAGCAGTTATGTCGATGATTCTGCCTCATTTCACTACAAAAACCTGAGTAAGGTTGGAGATCTTCATGGAGCTGAAGAAGGCCTACTTGCTGTTGGCTATATGTTGCATAAATCGCAATAAATATCACAATATAAAATGTGTGTTGTCTGTTTCAAACGTCAGAAGACAGTAAGTACCACTCACTCATCTTAAGTGGTTCAAGGCCCAATCCCAGTGTCCCCGGATAAAGGGCTTGAAATGGTGTAAATACGACTTAGACACCACTTTGCTGCGACATTCTACATCACCATGACAATGTCACATGTTATGTACAATTGTGAGTATTTATTTTATACTCTTTACTCCCTGATTTAAACGTGTTTCAGGATCTTTCCTCGTGAGATGAGATGTAATTTTCAAATAATCTACTTTTGCTCTTGTACTGAAGAACTGAAATGTTGAATGATTAAATATGTGTAATATAAAGTCTCTGCTTGCATTCCTCTGATCTCATGTGATTTTATGTACCATCTTATTGTTAATGCTTCTGAGTAAATGTAATAGTCCAGGCTTGTGCCATATGTGCCGTCCTCTTTGTTAAACTTTTTTACGTCTCCATGCTTCGTGGACGACCGTGGCTCACTGGGTTAAGAGGGTCGTCTGGGAACCGAAGGTCAACGGTTCGATCCTCGACTGGGACGTGTCAACGTGTCGAAGTGTACCTGAGCAATACACTGAACCCCCGGCTCCCCGGGCGCCGATCAATGGCAGCCCACTTCTCCCGATATACAGGGATGGGTCAAATGCAGAGATACATTTCGTGTACGTGTAAAAATGTATATGACAATAAAAATGGTTTCTTTCTTCTTTCTTTCTTTCGACTGGTAACCCCATGTTTAATGTCACATTGCAATGAATCGTGGGTAATTCCCTCCGGCAAAGTCTGTAGAAATGCATTCCTGAAGGGCTCAAAATGTCTGTGAGATAGTCCTCAAACACTTTGACATTTGACAGTGGGACAGAACTAAACCCTCACGGATTTTCCGGGAACGCGCCCGTCTCCCACTGTCAGTGTGGAGATTGGGATTGGACCTCAGTCTGCAGTCTGATGTGGAGCACTTGGCTGATAGAAAAGTGGTTTGTCTAAATAATGTGACGTAACGCTTGCTGTTAGGACACGGTGTCTCTCTCTCTGCGGCCAAGTTCTCTGTCATTGTTCCGGTTGTTGTTGAATTAGTCCACGTTCAGCTTGACCAAACGTTATATTCCATTTTCAATCAAATAATGAAAATACATATAAACACATGTCTGTTCACATATATGTGAATTGACACATAAATATGAAAGGCAGTATATTTAACAGGACAAAGAGCAAACCCAGTGAAACTAAAGACTACGATATTAATTGGATGTGGATCCAAAAGAGTCAGTTGTTTATCTTGTTAGTTTGACTAAGAATGTCAGAATAAATGACGCCCAAAGGTCACAGTCTGGATGTTTACAGTTCTGTGAGGACATTTCAACCCCAGAAAACAGCAAATAAAACAAACATTTCAACTTTTAATGAGCTTAGCCAATTCAAGCACTCAATTAGACTTTACAAGAGATTTTTAAAATGTTTATTTGCCTAATAACACACTGGCACACACAAACAACTCTTATATTTCACACATTATCAGATGTAAATTACTGGTTAGAATTTGCATTGACAAGCTCTCATATTTGAAAATGAACCTGGAGGTTGTGAAAAGCTACAGAAGCCCACTGCTTTCACCAAAGGGGCGAAAAAATTACTTAGCATCAAAACATTCTGAGAGATCCATATCTTGTAACGGTGAAGAACTCCAAATTGCAAGATGAAGTGTATGGTGTCATCATCACAACGTATATTTCGAGGGTTCAATATCTCACAAAAAGTCAGCATTTTTTGTGTGTTCTCCTACAAATGTCCAACAGCACGAGCGATCACGGTGCCTGTGAAAGCCCCTACAGCGCAGAACCTGCAACTAAACTCATTGGTAAGGTTTAGGAAACGATTGTGGTTTATATTCAAATAAGTAAGTTTGTTACGTAAAAGAAATACGTCATTTTCACATTTGTTACATAACTTGGGTACTTAACTAAAGCCACCTACGTTGCGTAAAAAAGTAAGATAAAATAAGTCAATGTTGACTTTTTCTTTCACACAGGACACAAACCCTCTGGGGGGAAAGTCCTGTCTTGTTTCACCCGTCAATCAACCCTGACCTCATTCTATTGCACTAGTTCTATTTCACAACATTATTTTAAAGTCCTCTTTCCTCTTCTAGCTGTCAGTTGATTTGGACATCTAGATTCATGCAAGTAACAGGAAAAGAATCAGTGTTCTTGCTGTCTTTACCTAGAGTTTAATACTGGAGCATTATTTCACAACTGAATATTGTGTAATTTCTTGCAGCTTCGTTCTTGCAACTAATGCTCAAATCTCAGATGTGGGAGAGCTGCCTTGACAGGGAGTCTTTTCAAAAGAGTTTATGTTGCAGGTACTTAATCACATGATGATGAACTAAAGGCAGGACAAATGTGATTTCCCTCACACGAGAATAATCCCTCTCAATCATCCCTTATGACCCACCAGAAGTGTGTGGCGGTGTCTGTATCTACAGAGACTGTGCCTTCTGCCTGGATTTTCAAGGAAATCAATCTAAAAAAGCGATGTAATGGATATGATCAGCAGGAATGTAAAACCTGAAGTGTACAGGGTTTATAGCTCATGTGTTCAATCAGGTATAAACCCTTCTAGAAGTAGAAACCAGTTCCTGGTACCAATTATCGGTGTTGGCCAGACTGTGGGATAAAGTTGGCCTGTTTAATGCCAGAATCGATACTCAGAGGTGTTATCAGTTTATTAGCAGCGGTGGTGTGCCAGTGACTCCCCTGATAAGGTTGTAATGTAGCCACAGTCCAAACAGCAGCTAAATGGACTGAACAAGCTGCTGTTTGTGTCTGTCGGCTGGAAGTCGGATTGTATCTGCAAAACAAAGAGCAACAGAGAGACAGCAAATAGAGAGAGGGGAGGATGGAGGCTTGAATCAATGATGCTCAGCCAGGAGGGAGGGGATGGAGGGCTACAGTTAGCAGCAATGTGAGAGGTAAAGGAATAGAGAGAGGAAGAGGAAGACCAAAGATAAGCTACAGAAGAACTTTGAAAATATGAATTCAACAGATTGAACGCATATGGAAAAGATTTAGAGCTTTGATTGTATATATACAGTGGACAAAGTTACTGATATGTCACCCATTGGTTTGTGGACTGCCGATTTGAAGCCTTGAGCTCGACAAGTTAGCAGTCGCATGCTGGCTTTTCGACGTTACCATCTTATTTTTCTGCAATCAGAAGTGACAGAAGAGTTTGGAGCTACATCAAGTACAACCAAACGATGACTAAGACATTTCATGAACGGAAAACACACCATGAAAGGGTTAGGGTTCAAAGATGAAAACACAGACAACTCCAAGAATGCTGTGGTCTGTCAATAACAAGGTGGCCCAGCCCTAAAACATCTCTGCTTTATGGTCTGTTTGACTCTAAATGGACCATAATTTACTAAATGAGCATCATGTCATTGAAGAAGACTTGAAACTAGAGATTGAGACCATAAACTCATGTTTACAATGTTTACTGGGGTAATAAATCAAGAGAGAAGTAGAGTCATTTTCTCATAGAAGTCTATACAACCAGACTTTTTTTGCAACCGGAGGAGTCGCCCCCTGCTGGCCATTAGCAAGAATGCAGGTGTAAGGCACTTCAGCATTGGCTTCTTTTTATAGACCCGGAGGTTTCTGTTCTGTTCTGAATGGCCATGTTTGAACGTCCAATTAAGACTCGGTTTAAAAGCGGTTCCTAAAAATGAAAGATGTGAGACGTCTATGACGATACCTGGCATCAGCTGAATGTCCTTTCTGGGCGTTTTAGCAATGTTGACATACGTTGTACCACAAACGAGCCTCTTCAGCTATTTTACTACAAAGTGTATGCACGCAGCATGCATTCAGCAGCATCATAAAAAACTGGAAAAATAAATCACCAAAAAAAGCTAATTGTAATGTTGACTTTTGGTTCTTACACGGGACACAAATCGGGACCAACATCCATGCAAGCGCACTACCTTTTTAATATGGCTGATGTAGATAGGCCTACATGTCGCTGCTGATTCAGCAACACCTCTGGCCCACCCACCAAATGAGAGAAAACATACTTCAATGCCCATTGCCCACCTTTTCAATACCCAGAAAACATAGCACACCATTTTCAGACTGAATGTACCCCGGTTCTTTGGACACTGATCACAACCATTTCACAACCCAAAAAATCGTCAAAAATTAAATTTTGTAGTTTTATAGCAATAATATGATCAATATCTCCTGGTTGTAAGAGAGGGTCTGACCTGACCATCATTGACGTGGAAACAACGTCAACATCTGGCCATCTACCATTCACCTCCAGTCTTCGTCACATCAGTGACCAAGGTTCCTTCCACTGAGCTCATCAGAAGATTCAAGCTCCACATCCCTTCATCAAGATCTTCAGCCAGTAACTCTCGTTACCGCTTCCCTGCCACCGCCAGTGTCCAGACTCCATTGGGGGGAATATTCCTATGGCATCAATGTCAGGATGGGGTCTAGTCGCCAAAGACTCCACAGTTCTAACTTTACTGTGCACCATGTAATACATTTATTTGTTCACCCTAAATTAAGTCTTTCCTGGTTTGAATTCCATATTTCATTGAATGTGGTTTTGACTTGTATTTTTTTTTTACAACTGTGGCTAAGTGGATAGCAGGGCCGTCTTTCAATCAGAGGGTCGGCGGTTCAATCCCCGGCTCCGGCTCCAGAAGTCGCATGTCGATGTGTCCTTGAACACTTAACTCCAAAATTGCTCCCGTAGTTGTTCCTACGGTGTAGAAATGTGATGGACTCTGAATTGTAAGTCGCTTTGGATAAAAGCATCTGATGACTGTAATGTAATGTCTTTTTATTAGATAACTGACTTATTATTATAAATTCATATTACTGTACAAGTCTGGCCGAGGGAAGCAGGCAATATTTAACTTAATAAAACAGTGATGGTGGTACATTTGATATGGAGTCTGGAAATATGGAAAATATGGATGTGGAAACGTCTGGTTGATGTAGCACAAATATGCAAATTATAACACAAATAGTTATTTCCCATTTTTCCTGCGTTCTCTTATAAATATTCAGCAAAACTCCTGCAGTGCAGATCCAGTTTAGGAAACATAACTACTCAGTCATGTTTAGGAAAAGATCATGGTTTGGTTTCAAATAAGGAGCCTAAGTTTGTTCGGTAAAATTCAAAGATTCATGGATCATTTATTGCCATTATGCAACACAGGGATGCACAATGAAATTCAGTTGTAGCTCATTTGTACCACAACAAACGCATGACGAATACAACAAAAACAGTAGTACATTTACGTTTACTGTGATCATTTTGGGGAAGTGGCTTTGAAGGGAGACCTGAAGAGACGGGCTGTCGGTGTTGCCGACTTGGCAACTTTCTTGCCAGCTTTAGCGGCTTTCTGGGCTATACTGCTAGCTACTTTCATTGGAAAAGTAGTTGGCAGCAACACTGGGCTGGGTTTTTTCAGTTGGATGATTTATAAAATCGACTGTACTCTTGGTCGAGTCTCAACATTACCAACCATAGGTTTAAGAATGTTACGTAACAAAAGTAAGTTCACATAAGTTAACCTACTGGTTTCACACAGGACATAAACACTGGTCTACTTGGTGAAAGTCCTGTGTTTGTTTGTTTCACCCATTAATCGATTCTGACCTCCTTCCTGCACAGACTTTGTCCCCGTTTATCCTTCATCACCTGACTTCCTTAGAGGCAGCCCTGCACGTCCTGGCTCACGATTACGTTGGTTAAATACAGATTACAGTGCATTGCTCTCCGTAGGTATAATTACAAACAGAGAACGAGAACAGTCTGGTCTGGAACACAAAATAAAACAGTCAGATCATGTAAAGAGAACTAACATGTAAAGTGAAAGTGCACTGCCTACAGAACACGCCAAAACAGAAACAAATATATAGCCACTCACACACACTGTGTCTGTTCACAGGCTCCTCAAAGCCCCCCGCTTCCTCCTCCTCAGTATTCTGGCGGCGGCGATGAGCGCTGCCAGCGCCTATCGATCAGACATTTAGCTGAATGTTCTCATCGAACAGCCGGCTGCTGGGGATGAGACGCACGTGGGGAGACTGTGAAACAGCCTCACACTCACACACACAGACGGCTAAATGAGGGAACTGATATCACTGACCATTGATACATACTTAACTAACGAATAATTATGTACTAATTAAATAACAATCCACTAATGCCTGTATGGCCAACCGTATTTAGACGAAAGCGCTCAGATAGTTGAATGTGTCATTCCAAAACAATGGGCATTAGATTGCTGCTGTAACAGCCTCCATTCATCTGGGGAGGTGTTTACACCACGTTAGAACCTGGCTGCAGAGATTTGCTTCCATTCAGACACCAGAGCTTTATGTTGACTGGTGCAGTGCTTGTTCAGAGCGTGGCCTTTAGGGGCCACGTGGCTATTTGAATCGTGGCCTTTGGGAGCGCATGGCTGTTTGGAGCGGGCCGATTGCTTGACCCCTAGAGGTGCTGCTTGCAGCGTTGTCAAGAAACGCTCATCACTTGTTCCAAAGAAGTAAAGAAGAGTTGGGTTGTAGTGTATATCCAGCAGCAAATAGTGAACTGCAGACAATGAGCCGCGGCCTTTCAACGCCTGCTGTGAACGACGTGCTGAACCACAGACTGTATATAAGAAGTGGTCGTAGTCACTGTGATGCAGTGGTGGGCCGTCAGGGCCTGCAAGGCCTTCTCTGCTGGCCTAAACAGAATCACAAAGCTATATTTTTTTTTTTTAAAGAAAAATCTTTTATAATTTAACAATTTTTCTTAAATGCACTACATGTATTATAATTTCTAAAAATATTTTTCCCATTATCTTATTTTCTCATTGCACAGCTACTGTCTTCCTCAGTTGCTCTGCTTCCAGTGCAGCTTGTTTTAAGTAGAGCTTTTATCCAATCAGATCTCACCTCTGTGTCTCTAGGTAAGAACAGAGGCAGAGGCCTGCAGACTCTCACCTGCAGCCAGTGCAGGTTAAAGTGAATGGGGATGATATTGTTGATTGTCATAGTGTTCAACCAATCAGATCTTTAGTTTGACGTGTTGGGCGTATTCTTTGACGTGTCAAGTTGTGAAAGTAAAATCCTATGATAATCT
Source organism: Melanostigma gelatinosum (assembly GCF_949748355.1). Taxonomy (NCBI): domain Eukaryota; kingdom Metazoa; phylum Chordata; class Actinopteri; order Perciformes; family Zoarcidae; genus Melanostigma; species Melanostigma gelatinosum. The sequence continues at coordinate 20,015,988 of NC_136651.1, forward strand.
CTTTGGGTCGCGGCTTGTCATTAAGGAATGACGGTGGATCCCACAGCCAGACCAGCTGAGGATGTTATATTTTCCTGAATGTAGGCTTTTGCATTCTCTAAATGCTCGAGCGTTATTCAAACGACTCGTACGGAACGGTTTAATACGAAGATGTATATAGTTACATCCTTAAAAATGAATAATATCTGTGGAGCCACAATGTGGTTATAAGGTGGTATTTCAGCTGCAAGGACAGTGAAGGCCCAGGTATCAAATGCACGGCCCGCCACTGCTGTGATGTCACCCACTGCTTTGTGGACTGCTGTTTTGAAGCCTCATGTTTGGCATTTTGGCCGTCGCCATCTTGGCTTTTTGCAACCAGGAAACAGAAAGTTACCATATTAGGACTGACATAGAGCGAGTGACATAGAAAAACAGGAAACGGCTCTGGTAGCTACAGCAACCTGTCAATCACAAGGTAGCCCTCAATCATGCTGTATTGAAGAAGACTTGAAAGTAGCCATTGAGACCATAAACTCATGTTTACTGATGTAATAAATCAAGGGAGAAGTAGAGTAATTTTCTCACAGACTTCTACACAACCAGACTTCTTTTTGGGGGGCGACTGTGGCTCAGTGGTAGAGCAGGGTCGTCCTTCAATCAGAGGATTGGCGGTTTGATCTTCGTCTCCGCTAGTTCATGTCAATGTATCCTTGGGCAAGACACTTATCCCCAAATTGCTCCCGTTGTGTTGACAGTGTGTAAATGTTGTATGACAGTTGGATAGAGTCCTAATGAGCAGGTGGCACCTTGCATGGTAGCTCCTGTCATCAGTGTATGGATGGGCGTGAATGGGTGAATGATGACATGTAGTGTTGAAGCGCTTTGAGTGGTCGGAAGAATTGAAAAACGCTATACAAGTACAGTCCATTTACCATTTTGGCAACCGGCGGAGTCGCCCCATGATGGCCATTAGAGAGAATGCAAGTTTAAGACACTTACATATTGGCTTTACTTTTCAGAACCAAAGGTTGCCGCCTGTTCTCAACACAGTCTGCAGAGCCCTGATGCCTCGACCCCTCTACTGCACAGAGCATTATTGAATGTGTCGTGTGTCCAAATTGCATCAACCTCAGCACTGCACATCGTTGGGTCCCTTGCAATACACCCGCCAAGTGTGAAGTAAATCGGAGAAAAAGTTCTCTAGATATTCAAAGGACACACACAGACACATGCACACAGCCTGACAGATCCCTTGCTTTATAGCTACATGTTGGATGATAAAGCTGGCTCTCACCTCTCCGTCAGGTGTTGGATGGGGTTGAGGTCAAGGCTCTGCAGGCCAGTCAAGTTCTTCCACACTAAACTGTGAAAAACATATCTTCATGGACCTGACTTTGGGCATGACGGTGTTGTCCTGTCGAAACAGAGTTAAACACAAACTGTTACAAAGTTTCAAGCACACTGATGACCAACAAATCACTGTGAAAATGTAGCAAAGACTTGATTGCAACAAAGGCTACATCCACACGACTACATTTCCATTTTAAAACGCATACCTATTGCTAAGTTTACACTGAGCTGTGTACACACTATGGAGTTTTAGAGCACTGAAAACTAAGGAGTTTCGAAACGCTACCAAAAGGTACATTTTAAAACTCCAGGGTTACCTCGTAGTGTGGACAGACGGACCCGTAGCAGTTTGAAAATGATGATGTAGAAACCCGCGTTCACTACTTGATTGGGTCTTAGCAGTAACGACGTGTCCTTCCCTGATTCGTCACGCCCCAATCACATGACCCTTTTCCAGAAGAAAACAAACAGCCAGGTCTACCAGTGATTCGTTTCAACATGGATAAAGGATTACAAGCATTTCTGGCCTTGTTGTCTATGCTACCAGCTGTTGTGCAGTTAAATTGTGCATTTTATAATTGTACTTCTGCCGACCTGCGGGGGAAGCAAGTTATTATTGAGCGATTAGCGTGTCCAGCGCCATTATCAGACGTACGGAGCGGACATCTGAAGTCACGTTTTCTAACTTTTCAGAGAGATGATATTAGTGGACCAGAGGCTAATCTAACCAAGAAGTGAGGCTGGAGCTTTTTTCAACTCGTATAGAAGCACTTACTGACCAATCAAAGCTCGGTTTATGGATCGTTAGATATTATGACATTAATACTGTCAAGAAGAGTTGAGCCCACAGAGCTGCCTCGAAAACATGCATACACGATCAGGGGAAGGTCAGGATATAAAAAGCATAAAGCATATACTCAGAAATCAATAGTTAAAGTGTAATCGAAAGATAAAGTGTATGATCATTATATAACAAAATGTTTAATCAATATGTAACGAATGTTTAATACATAGAGTGATTTAACAAATGTAAACCTGATAATAAGTGTTTAAGTGTATCTGAGTATAGTGCAGTCTGAGTGTAGAAAGTACGGAGAAAGAGGAAGTAAGCAGGGTGTTTGCTTCAAGGGATGGGGAAATAATGATGGTTGAGAAGAAAAGACACAAAGCACAATAATGATGAAGGATGAGATCAATAATCATTTTATAAGCAAATGTGTACTAACCAAACCGATTTAACAAATGTAAAAACTGATTAACAAATGTTCTGTGTAACTGGAGCTGAGATAGAACTGTATAGTCAGAATGACTTTGCAGAAATCAGAGGCAGATGTTATGGGTGTAGTTAGGAGAAGATAGTTGCAAGAGATGAGTCAGAGGCAGGAAGCCTGGACTTATATGGACATGTTCAAGAACCCAACGCCCTCTCCAGAGGGAGTGGGGGATGAGCTCATGTATTGAACAAGGGGGGCCGATAGAGCCCAAATGATGAATATAAGGAGACGTTTGCAGGCAGCACACTGGGAATTCACGATGGGACGCCGACCGAGCCATCCATGGAGAAACACTGGACCTCGTTCGACAGCCGCGTCCGAGGACTTCGTCTCTGTTCACGGAAAGAAGACCGCCGTTCGTGGACAAAAATTGAAAGACGGAGAATCACCTCTCCCCCCTGCTCGCCTTTACCAACTGGACAACGGAGAAGACGCTGCAGCCCGAGAAAGACTTTGTACTGAGTTTTGAGGACTGTTGAACGGGCTCCGTTGCAGAGCGGGAGGACCGAGGGTCCGATCAGACCTTCGCTCCTAACAACTCCAAAAGAACCTTTTCATCGCACCATTGAACATCCAGCTCCAACCGAGCCGTCTCGGCAACTAAAACTAATGAGTATAATCGAAGAAGAAAATTAAGTAACTGATCGAGTGTAGTGACATTTTATGTGAGCTGTAGCTTTAACCCTTGCAAACTAACCAAATATAACCTGCAATAAATATCTAATCTGCATTTAAAGTAAATTTCTCAAGTGCATTCATTTGCTCAAGTAGTAAAAAGTTCCTCGTGGCAGTAAAAAGTTAAAGCCATTGTATGTCTAACAACTGAGTTCTGAAAGGTTATCCTAGAGACTGAATCCACTTAATAATCCCTTACGGTTTTAGCAAGAAGTAATCCTAGCCGTTAAAACCTAACCTGGCATTTACCAAGAGCACAGATCCATAAGAGGGAAGCTGCCATAACCGACGCGACTGGTAGGAGCGCCCGGGGTCAGGGTGGCCCCTCGACCGAGTGCACTCAGACCGGAGGAAGCAGGGTAGACGTCGGGAGTAACGGCAGTTAGAAGAGCCAGGCGAGTTCCCTCGCAAGAACACCAGCTCGACAATCTTTTAATAGAGAGCTGAGTCAGTAAGTAGCCCCGTATCGGGCCAGAAGTACCCCAGGATCTAACAATACGAAGATAATATCACCGTCTCATCTAGAGCACAACAGATCTGACTCTAATTACATGTGTGTATTATATTATGTGTTGCAGATGTATTCTGATGTGTGTGTCCATATTTTAGCCAAATTTTTTCAGCTGCAACTCCAGCGGTGTGAAATTGACCTGGGAGCAAATATAAACAATCAGAATATTGTCTCATCATATATGCATATCATATATTCACTCATGTGTATCAGCTTCTTGAGCCGTGTTTTACAGTGCGACATGTCGGAGTCATGTCTTACACGAAAATTCTTCTCGTGAATTGTGTTTTTATATTTATTCTTTATGTGCTCCTGTGACGGCTCCAGGGCCTCTGCCGGGAATTGTCTGTCTTTCAGTGTCCCTGGGTCCTGGATCGTTGGAGAGCGAGGCCATCAAGAAGATCGGAGGCAGCTGGCCACTGCCTTGGTCTATAAGACCCGCCCCATCCTGAGGGAGAGTTGGCTTCTTCCCCCCTGACACACCTGGTGTGCTGCACGGAATGTCTGGCAGCAGTATTACCTGAGTTGAACTGGCGGCACGTTTTTGGCTCCCAGCGTTCCCTATGAGAATGCTCGTTTTTGTTGCAAATTGAAATGTCCTGGCCTTTGTGGAATACAGGTCTTTGTTTGGTTAACTCCTTGACTGAGTTTTCATGATCATTTGCTATGGTCTGGTTTTAGAGCCAGACCATAACACTCCCAAGTCCATGTTTGTGATTGGTCATATGCTGCAAACCCCGCCCCTCTATGTGAACGCGCTCACAGACAGAAAATCCCTGCGTTGATTTACCGAGTTGATAACCACCTTCGTAGGAACGTTTAGCTGGATCACAGTTGTTAAGGTTAGTTAAGCCAGAAAACCAAAAGATACCCTGGCTATGTTGAACTTGCTTTGTAGCTCAGGCTACAGCTCGTTCAGTGTTACATGAGACGTTCAGAGGATTATCTGCAAAACACCAACGAAAGGTGACATGACGTTCAACGACAAGATCAACATCAGCTCAGGAGTCGAGATAAACAGGAGACTCGCACATCTGCCACACAATGCAGCATTACAGACAGACGGACACACAGAGACAGTTAGTAAGAGGAGATAAATCAGAGTGAGACAGTCAGCAGGTGGCATGATGGAGAGGAAACTATCGGTCAACTTCCCTTCAGTGTGTGTGTGTGTGTGTGTGTGTGTGTGACCCCTCAGGTCAGATCTATAATGAAAGATCCTCTCCTCCATCTCACTGCCACACACACACACATTTTGTTTACAGTACCATATTCACATACATTAATATAGGGCAGCAACAACACATAGATTAGAGCGATTAAAATCCATTTACAAAATAGTCTGCAACGAATGTCATCATGGATTAGTTGGGTCTACATCATGATGCACGGCACACGATGTGGCTACGGATAAAGCTTTGTTTATATGCACTAGGCATGGCACCGTAGAGTGAGCCTCCGCAGATGGTGCGTGAGCTCCGTGCACGCACAAAGGCGTTAATGCCCAACGCAGTGTTCGTTGCATTATTCTCTAAAACGCCAAACTGAAATGAACTGTTGAGAGTTAAAAAGATAACGAGTGGAACCGGCAAAACGTCATAAATCAACCTCCACAATGCTGAGGAGGGATTGTAATTATCTATCAACTCATATCTCATATTCATGGACTACTTTGTTGCCTTTATAAAAGCCCTGTAGAGAAAGGAATAAAGTGTTACATGCATTATAAAGAATCCATAGACGTAGATAAGGAGTGGACATAGTAACTTGTTTTTTTTGCAACCAGTCAACAATTTGGACTGTGGAGTAGTGACGTAGAGATGCTCTGGTGGCGACCTGTCAATCACAGTAAGCCCCGCCCTAAAGCATACCCTGCTTTATGGTCTGTTTGACTCTAAATGGACCATAATGTACTAAATGAACATCATGCTGTATTGAAGAAGACTTGAAACTAGAGATTGAGACATAAACTCATGTTTACAATGTTTACTGAGGTAATAAATCAGGAGAGAAGTTTGTTATAGACTTCCATACAATCTGACTTCCTTTAGCAACCCGAAGGAGTTGCCTCCTGCTGGCAGAATGTTTAAGTTTAAGGCACTTCAGCATTGGCGTCATATGTTAGAACCGGATGTTGCCGCCTGAACATGTAAATACTAAATAGTGCTTTTATTCGTGAACTATTAGCTTACCCAGGCCGAGATTCCGCAATTTTCTGGCACTTGCACCGGCTGCACTGTGGCGACCAGAAACTAATGTTAATCCAGCCACACAAGGTTTAACTGACACAATCTGGTCTGTTATGTTTTCCCGTTGTTGGATCCGTGTCATTTATTCAGTCTGTTTTCTATTGTTTCTCTCCTCTCCTCTCCGATCACTTCACTTCCTGCCTCTATCGTCTTCTTCTTCTGTGGTGTTTAACGACAGCTTGCATCCTTTTTGTTGCATTACTGCCATCTTCCGGTTTCAGTCAGTTCCTATGTTCCCAACTACTAAACTTTCCCCATCAGACCCGTTGCTCGCAAAAAGTTTGTAAAGCACCTTGCTCCCAGATTACTAGATCCCCACTCTGTTATATTATTCAGCTCTCTTCCTCTCATCCCTGGTCTTTGCATTTCTCCCAGCATGCCCCTCCTTATTCCTGCCTCTGTGTTGTCCCACCAGCCAATGCACAAGTTTCTTCAATCTGCATTCTCTCTACTGACCACCAGGGGGCGACTCCTCTGGTTGTATAGAAGTCTATGAGAAAATGACTACTTCTCTCTTGATTTATTACCTTTAATTAAACATTGTAAACATGAGTTGATGGTCTCAATCTCTAGTTTCAAGTCTTCTTCAATTCAGCATGATGTTCATTTAGTAAATCATGGTCCATTCAGAGTCAAACAGACCATAAAGCAGAGTATGCTTTGTGCGGGCGGGGCTACCTTGTTATTGACAGGTTGCTACCCTATATGTATGTCTCTCCGTTACTCCTCCGCCATCCGAATATGGTCACTTCCATTCATTTGTTGCAAAAAAGCCAAAACGTCGACCTCAAGTCTTTAAAACACCAGTCCACAAACCAATGGCTGACGTCACGATGCCTATATCCACTTTTTAGTCTATGGTTTGGCCAAACATGGAAATTTTGAATCACAGACATCAAATACATCAAAGACATGCTTTGTGTAATCCATAGCAGGACTATCTCACTACTCCACATGCCCAGTGTGTTCACACAGAGAATGTCAGATGTTTGTTTTATTATTAAAGTGAAGAGCAGCAGTCTGTTGTTTCAGTCGAAGAGGAAAGGATTCATTATTGATCAGATTAGTTTGGATCTAACAGCATAAACAGAATCAGAGCAGCTTGAAAAGTGTATTCTGTCTGATACATTTATCATCTTCCATCTTTACAGCTCTAAGCCACTGTCAAACCACTAAAACGCATTGAGCCCCATTGAGAACAGGGATACTGCTCATACGTTAATTGCATATATCGTATTGAGTGCTGCTAATTGTTTACGAGCTCATTGCTGGTTTGTTTCCGGTGTTTTCTGACATCAGACGGTACGGCACAGTTTATTTCCTCCAGCAGCTCTCCGTGTTGCCGGAGACCAAACTCAAGCAGCGCGACATGTCTGGTGTCTCGTGTTGAGGCTTCATCTTCAGTTCCAAAGCTGGATGTGAAGCAGGAAGCGCGTTGGGTGAACAAGCCTTATCTAATCTCTTCTGAGCTGGGTTCATCTGCAGATCAATGTGGATTAAGCCTTCACATGTGGGCAGATTAGCTCTCACAGCAGCAGCTTTTACAGTTCAAACTCACCTGCGTCACAGATACAGTAGAGCTGCAGATAGGCGGTAATAAATCCTGCAAGGGACATATGCAGAGGAAAATGAGAGATGTAAAGCGTGGAAAATCGACAAGAAAAGCGAATGAAGAGATTCCTGCAGTCATTACAGCGACGGCAGCAGGATGTTGAGCTAATATGAAGATTTAATGGAGAGCCTGGGGGGCTGCATGTAGTCATGAGGCAGAGAGAGCATGGAGGACAAAGACAGATGGAGAGAGAGAATGACAGTGATGGAGTGAAGGGGGAGACGTGAAACGAACCGAATCAAAAAGAGAGGTATAACCAACAGTTGTTTCACTCTGCTTTGGGTTACTTTGGTATTTTTCATCCTGGACCCTATTTTACCATGTGTTTGTGTCTAAGTGACTAATGGGGACAACAGTTTTTGAAATTGGTCCGTTATTGAGGGAGTACGCTGTAACCACACGGAACGAGCTGTGAGCACAATGGCGCAGCGTCAGTGTGATGTTACGTGGTTGCTTTTGACACTGACAGACTCAGATTGGTGACAACATTATAGAACAAACCCAAAATAAAACCTTTTTCTTTGCCTTTTACTTGAACCAGTCTGTCTGTAATTGTGTCCAAGTCCAACTGAAGGAGAATTCTCATTGGGAAATCTGAATATCGCGCAGCAACAGGTCCAACCCTTTACTGCATTCCTCCTCTCTCATAATGCATTCGGCTTCAAGTCTAATACTGGAAGCTTCAAGTCAAAGCTTCCAGTCGAAATGATCACTTGGATGCTGACTATTTACATGTCAGTTATTATGGTAATGCTATAATTCAGATCAATTCAGCTCCACTTATTTGCTCTCATCTCATCTTATTTCAGAAGGCAATCATCTGCAAGTGAACACATTTGGACAACAAAGGATGGGCAATTATTTGTGTTATTTATGTTTCGATCTCATCTTGTCCTAAATAGTGTGGTCAATTTATACAAAACATTGTGTAGATTTGGGCGTTTTAATGTAAATAACCAACTTGTTCCTAACTCAACCATAGACTCTATATAATACGTGGACATAGTCATCGGGACGTCACCCATTGGTTTGTGGATCGCTGTTTTGAAGCCTGGAGTTTGCCATCGCCATCTTGGATTTCGGCTATCACCATGTTGGCTTTTTTGCAGCCAGTTAACGGACGTTACCATATTTGGAATGCTAACGAGGGACGTATATGACTCTGGTAGCAACCTGTCAATCACAAGGTAGCCCCGCCCTCAAACATATTCTGCTTTATGGTCTGTTTGATCGAAATGGACCATAATGTACTAAATGAACATCATGCTGTAAGACTTGAAACTGGAGATTGAGACATAAACTCATGTTTACAATGTTTACTGAGGTAATAAATCAAGAGAGAAGTAGACTCATTTTCTCATAGACTTCTATACAACCAGACTTATTTTTGCATCCGGAGGAGTCGCCCCCTGCTGGGCAGAATGCAGGTTTTAAGACACTTCTGCATTGGCCTGACTCGGCAGGTTGCCGCTGAAACTCAACTCATTGTGCTCAACTCAACTCGTCTCATCTCCTCTCTGGATCACAATATTAGCAGACTGCATTTTCAACCGCAGCACAACCCTTACAGCTTCTGATCGTCAGTCTGTGAAGCATTTTCTTTAATTCCAGAGTAGACTTAATATTTCATGTTTGACTGTCAAATGAGCATGTTTTGTCTCAGCGAGTCCAGCTGTGCCGTCTATGCCTGATGAGATTCTGGTGTGATTTGTAGCCCCATCGGTTTCTTACTTTGTCCTTGTGGGAGGCAGTCGATATTACACACTCTGGGACTCAAATTAAGTTTTCATATTGTTTCTTGTTGTCAGATCCATACTCCAGTAGCTCTGAGTCTGCAGGCCGGGCCGGGCCACGTTCAATACCAATCGTTCTCCCACACATGGTTGATCACCCACAAAAGTGTGTGTGTCACAAATTTAACCTCTGGAGAGTTTTTCAGTCTGTTTTTTGTTTTGTTTTTAAAGCCACAAACATCCAATGGATGAGACCCCTGACGGTACACACGTCAGCTGTAACAAGCCACTACAACTCCCATGAGGCTTCGACGAATGGTCAGGATTAATGGGATATGAAGCTGTCAAATGCTAACAACATAATCAACATTTAGGGATTCCATTTAGTTTCATTGGCGATGCATATATTGGCGATGCATATATAAATATGCAGTGATTTATTAATATTACACATATTTAAAAGCATGTGGAATGCTTTATATTAAACATGGGTATACATACATATATATATATTTACACCAATGTAAAGCATTTTGTATCATATTAGGACATCACTCAAGCAGAATGGCGCATCGAAGTCGAGCTGTCTGGTGCTGGTAAATTCCTGACAAGCCTGATGAACATATGCGCAAATTGATCAATCAGTTTGCACAAACTCTTTCCACTGACGTTACATGCAATCACATCTGAAATTAGATTTGCATTTGTTGTGTACACACTCTTAGGTCTGCTGCCTGACGGGTCAGTAGCACTCGTCCCGGAGCTTTTGGTCTGGTAAAGCTTTAGTCTTGTGTCAGATTCAGGTTTGCTTATTTTCAAATGCAGTACCCAGAGAAGAGTGGAATGGTGTAGTCCTTGTGTTGCAACCGTCTTGTGATTGTCAGTAATGATAGAACAAAGCAGAGATAGAAATGCTGCTCTCAAAAGATCTCAAATGTAGCAGGACCATTCAGCTTCGGCCTGGTTTGAGGTCCATGCGGCTCCCATGTGTGTGGGTGTGTGAGCGTGACATTTACATGAATGTTTCTTGCTATGTCAGAGTGTACTTCTCTTAGTCCTCAAGCTGTGTTATAAATCTCTCTCTCTCTCTCTCTCGCTCTCTCTCGGCTGAGGAGAATGTACCACATTCAATACTCTGCAAACACTCTGTCAATACGCTGGTGCTCATTCACTGGTGCTGCTGTTTGCCAGATAGTGTTTCTTTACATTTTCTTGAATCATATTAAAGCAGTGTGTGTGTGTGTGTGTGTGTGCGTGCTTGCATGTATGTGTGTGTCGGTGTGTGTGTGTGTAAAAGACTCTAAATCATTGCATTGATTTGTTCACAAAACCTACCCCTCTGGAGACCGTCTCCAGTGATTACACCTCTCTTTCCCTCTTTGTAAGTAGTGGTATATTAGATTTTTTTGTGTCAAGTGTCATTTCTTGCTTTCATCGGCATCTTGGAGGAAGCCAACCTACCAAGTAGGCCATATAATCCATACGACAAACTCCCATTTCCCATAAAATATGGCCCAACTTATGGAGGGGAAACGTTATCTTGCTCGCTCAACTGGATTCTCAAGAAACATATCACACAAAAATCAAGCAATGAGTTTGTGTGGAGCTATGATGAGCCAAATGGAGGGTTTACATTCCCGTAGTTAACTGTAATGGTTCACCCAGACATCTGTGATGGAAGCCTACTGATTACCAACCCACAGGTCTTCAGTATCCCAGTGGATCAGCAAAAAGCCTCACCTTGTTATTCTCTCTCTGTGGATCAGCTTGACTGTGACAGACGTGTATCTGTGATCCCTTCTTTTTTCATGTGAAACACAAACACCAAATGTTTGTGTCCACCGGTTCATTTAAAACGTCACATATCTCTGTGTTCTGCTTTGTTGATCACAATTTGCACAATGTCGTGTGCTGTGACAGAGACACAAAACAACAATCTTAAAAAATTGACAATTCGCCCCATTTACGCTGCTGGTTCAGAACAATGCAACATTATATTGCTGTGTTTTGTTCTTCACCCGGACGATTTGGTCACAAATTGGAATGGGCAATTATCGTGTCGAAAAATATGGATTTCAAAGTCAGAAAGCGAACGCTGCTCTTTAAATCCAATGCTTTCAGGATTGCTGTGTGTTTTGTGCTCAGCTCTGTAAAATCAGTTTTCCCGTCAGAGAAAGTCAGGCAGCAGAATATTAAAAAGAATAGAAAACAACAGACCCAACAAAAAGGAAACGTTTTTCTTTCTTTTTTATTGCACATAAATCACTGTTTGAATCAGTCTCAGCACTCTAACCTTAGCAACCCTGTTTTTCGACGTGCTAAAGGAGTGTGTCAAGCGATGGCGATGGCGATGTCGGCATGTCGGTCAGTCACAACAATCGTTGGAAGAATTGACATGTTTTTTCACAGACATTAATAGTTGCCAGAGGCGGAGTCCGAGCGACTTAGGTGAGTTCTCCTCGAGCACCATCAGCAGGTCAAAGTGCCAGCTGTCTACTGTTTTTTATTTATGAGCAAATACCTGTAAAGCAGTGGCGGCTGGTGGAAAATGTATCAAACACGCATTATTACTTGGCAGTTAAATATTTAACATGTATTCCAACACGAAAACAATCAGTAAATAACACTTATATAATATAATATAACATGTTTATTTATTGAGATGTCCTATGGACCTTGTTATAGGAGGTAAAGATCAGGAGAAGTAAACATGAAGTGTAATTATGAATACTGATGTTAAATTAAGCTATGATGAGTTTTCACTGTTAATTTAACATCTCTATTACATGTTGATGCCTCCATGACCAAGTTAAGCAGATGAGACTGAGGACAGCTATGTAGAAGAAAAGATGTTCACTTTGTCTAATATGTAGCTTGACAGAGTTCTCTGTCTGTTTCCTTACCTCCTCATCCCTCACTCCCTACCCTGGTGTTCTCATGTTTCCTTACCTCCTCATCCCTCACTCCCTACCCTGGTGTTCTCATGTTTCCTTACCTCCTCATCCCTCACTCCCTACCCTGGTGTTCTCATGTTTCCTTACCTCCTCATCCCTCACTCCCTACCCTGGTGTTCTCATGTTTCCTTACCTCCTCATCCTTCACTCCCTACCCTGGTGTTCTCATGTTTCCTTACCTCCTCATCCCTCACTCCCGTAACTGTCCGTGCTGGATCCGTCCCCGTTGTTTTAAAAAGCTAAATGAGTTATTAGCATGACGTCATCCAGCTAGACAAACCTGTCTGGTGTACAGCTAGTACAGAAGCTTCATGTACTGCTTCCCTTTTCCCGCGAGTCTGCTGTCTGATTGTGAGGTCAGGCTGATCTGATATCAGCTCTTTGGCTGCAGAATCTCCTCAAAGTTCTCCTCTCAAACGGGTCTTGGAGGAGGAGTGCTCGCGCTGGCGCGGGCGCCTGTAGAGACTTCTCCTGACGAGAACGCGCAGCGAGGGGGGCCTGATCGTTCTGGCCCACGCTGAATCTATTTGAGGGCGCTGATTGGCTCAATTGTATGTCACTCATTTATATCTTGAATCAGCAATTGGCTAAACTGCTTCATAGACCCGTCTCTTTTGGGCCAAAACGATCAGGCCCCCCAAGCTGCGCGTTCTCAGAGTGTCTACACACAGACAGAGAGCACACAGGCGGAGAGCATGCAAACTATGTGCTGGAGATTAACATGGCCAAGAATGCAAGCAAAGTGTCTGACTTTCTAGACACATTCTATGAATCTAAATTCGACCATTTGGGCGTCAAACTGGGAAACAGAAATCCTCCCTTGGAATCCTGTGTCATGCCTTGTCAATACCATGTGACGAATGTCAGTCAAAACTTATTGTAGTTACAAAAGAAGATTAAAGCAAATTACAAATATTTGACAAAGTCTCAAAACTTGAGAAATAAATGAGAAATGGTTAGTTGTATTCATAAGTACCTGATTTTCTCTCTCTCTCCAGCCTAAGTTTGATACCTTTGCATAACTTGTACAAAACCTGTCACTTTATTTTAAAAACTCACAGTAATTCATTCATTTATCACAAACAGGCAGAGAGGACGAGCAGGAAAAGCATATATTTTGCGCAGATTTTTCGTGTGGCTCATGGTGGGGCGAGGCCCCATGGGCCTCTATTGACCAGCCGCCACTGCTGCAAAGCCAATGGCAAAGCAGCCTCAGCTGTGCTTCGTGTTTAGAGCTAATTAGCTAATGTTAGCATGCTAGCACGGTGAACTGAGGTCATCGTGGTAAAATCATTGGAGCTTTATATTTCTACTATATTTTTATATTTTGAATTGTCACCTGCTGCCTGAATTTTGTGTTTTCCTTACCAAAAATATATACATTTCCTCCATAATTTGGTGAAAACAAATTCACCAGAATGCAGGAAATGAGGTGTTTGACGCTGCAAATCACTCTACACCCTGATTATTGAAATGACACTTGCACCTTCAAAGCTGCTTTCTGATTGGCTGCTGTTTGTGATCAGAGCAATGTGACAGAGTAATCATAACAACTTTACTATTCAGGGGAGACACGCATCGTACATTTTAATTGACGGGGAGCAGTAAGATAGGCAGATAATGGATATGGGGCGCTGGCCCACAAAAGGTTGCGAACCACTTCTCTAAACAATCCCCCAAAATCTATTTCTGAAAACATTTCAATCAGGAGAGACTTGTTTCATAATTTAACAATGATTTATTATACAAGCGTCAAATATGAAAAGTGCAAAGTCTTTGGCGATTGGACTCCATCCTGAAGTACTATCACCGAGGGTAGGGATACTGAGGTCCAACAGGCCTAATCCCCCCTGGAGTCCAGACACTGGTGGTGGTGATGACAGGAGTCACTGCCATCTGATGATGAATCAGGAGCACGACTGTGATGCTGGCTGGAGGCGACTGGGGTGGAGGCGGGTTGCATCTGCTTAGCTGCAATGACACCTGACAGCAGCAGAGAGGAGAACACTATTTAAAGATTGACAGCAACGATATGATTGGCTTGAGGAACCGGTGTGCCGAATCTGGTTGGTTACTTAAAAGTGCACGCCCCAATCAGCTGATAGAGTAATTACAAGGAGAGGAAAGACAGAGATTACTAGTGCGTGTCTTCCTGACTGAACTTGCGCTTGAGCTACATTTGAGTTGAGAAATGGAAATGCCACTGCTGAATCATGTTTCATTTGAAATTACGCCAACCCCTAGTCTGACTGCTTGGTCCAGGTTTCTTGAGCCTGGCGCGTGGTGTTGGACAATCTAATTTGCATAAAGTTGAGTCTAGTCTACTGTATGCAAATACAGACCACCATACAGCAGCCAAACTTGCCACAACACCGCTTCTATTCAGTGCATGACTGCTACTCCTGCTCACTTTAGGATGGGATATGAATAGAAAGTGTGTCTGCTGAATGATACTTTCAATCCAACTGATGCATTTTGCATCAAAAATGTCAGACAAGCGTCACAACCTGGTCCACTGTAAGCAACCAGGAGGTGGGGGTGCAACATGAGGGGCAGACAGATGGTGGAGCATCTCAGGACCTGGTCAGCATGATGGAGAAACTGGGATGCCGCTGGACTGTTTGACCATCAAACCTAAGGAGCTGATCGATTCGGAAGCCAGAGGCTCATTACCTCGTCCACTCAATACGGAGACTGGCTCTGACATTTACTGTGTGGACCCTGCAGGAAATTACCTGCACAGCCTGTGATTAGACACTGAGACAAAAATACCAATTTTCCCTCCAAAAGGGAAAACAGTTATTTTTCTACGTTCATGTAGGAAAATAGTTCATTATTCCTAATTTCACTCCTTTTATTTCCTCCTTTTTGAACAAATCCCTGATAATCTTTCAAAATCCCAAATGATCAGCATCAACAAAAGAAACAACTAACCTTTTTTTCATTGTGCAGCAGATGGAATATATGCTGCACAATGAAACAAGCTTTTTAAACCATTTCCCAAGTTATGATACAAGTGGAATGCACTGGGGTTTACTGGGATTAACCATACAGTCACCAAGGTTTAAATTAGACTACTAGGGAACCTACTAAAGCAGGGGTCCCCAAACTTTTTCCTGTGAGGGCCACATAACTTTTCCCTTCTCTGATGGGGGGCCGGTGTCAGTTTGTAACAGAAAAAGTGTGACGATCGTAGGGGAACTTAAAAAATGTATTGTTTTCCAGAAAGCCACACATAACCAAATAACCCTTTCCAGGTTCTTTACAGAAAAAAAGTCAGGAAACAAATAATAACACTATTAATGAAATAAATAATAACTAAATAACCCTCTCTGAGTTCTTCACAGAAAAAACAGGAAATAAATAACACTATTTATGAAATAAATAATAACTAAATAACTCTCTCTGGGTTCTTCATAGAAAAAAAAGCCATGGAACATTAACTTTCTGTTGTGCCATGCACAATCTTAACAGATAAAAGTTCAGCTCAGTTGTCAGAGCAGAATCTCTCTGACACATATGAGCAGTCTCTTAAAGTTCTTGTGTTCCTTCCTTATAATCCTTTTGTAGGTTCCAGTAGGCTTGTAGACACCGCTGTTTGCAGCTCTCTCTCATCAACTTCCCTGTGAAAACCACAAAGGAAGCAGGTTGAGAAACTGAACTAAGTGATACAGCACCTACACAGCACAATACATTTCACTACCAGTATGGTTGTAAAGATGGATTTTATCCCAGTAGATTTTATTATGATTATATTTGTTTATGCTCAGAATGACTCATTCAAGTCAGAAAAGTGAGCTTACCTATGTATGTTCATCAGTGTGAACTGTGGGCCTGCATCTGGCTGGTGAGAAGTTGAATATCAGGTTCCATTCTAGTCACAGCCAGTCTCAAGCACTGATGCAAATGTTCATCTGTCAATCTTGATCTCATCGGAGTTTTCAGCAGTTTCATGCGAGAAAAGGTTTTCTCGCAGATATACGTGCTGCCAAAAACTGTGGACATTTTCATTGCGTGTTTTTTGATGTTTGGATATGTGTCGTTTGGGAGGGCGGCATAGAAGTCAATGAGACTGTTGGGCTTGAATGCGTCTTTCAGAACATCACAGTTCTGTAACTCAGCCAACTCAAACTGATATGAAGGCTGGGCTTCATCAATGTCGGCAACAAAGGGGTTCTGAAAAAGACGGATTTCTTTTGCATGAACATGTAGTTCACGGAATCGCACACCGAACTCCGCCTTCAGCATTTCCAGTGCTTCCACGCACTTTTCAGCTGGGAACGGGACCGCTGGGTTCTCTGTCGACAGGTTTTGGTAGCAGGAAGATGGACGAAGTTGCGCTTTTTCACTTGTTCCAAAAGCAGCGCTAATTTCACCTCAAATGTTTTTATGTGTGAATACATGTCGCAAATGAGTTTCCCCTCGCCTTGTAGCTGCAAGTTAAGGCTGTTAAGTATTTCTGTCACGTCTGTTAAAAATGCGAGGTGCCATTTCCATTCTGGGTCGATCAGCTCTGGGACCGTTTTGTCTTTTGAAAGAAGAAATGCGTTAATTTCGGGTAGCAGCTCGTAAAAACGCCTCAAAACTCTGCCCCGGCTCAGCCATCGGACCTCTGTGTAGTACAGCACATCTCCGTGCGTAGACTCCAGTTCAGACAGGAATTCTTGGAACTGCCTGTGTTTAAGTCCCTTTGCTCTGATGAAGTTTATGCACGACACCACAACCTTCATTACTGCCAGCTCCTCGCATATCTCAAAGTTTGCGCTAACTCCACGAATAAAAATGAGCAGTTGCGCTGTGTCTTGCACGTCCGTGCTCTCATCCAGTGCTAATGAAAAAAAGTCAAATTCTTTCGTCTTCTGCTGCAGCTGGGCATATACATTACTCCCGATTTCTTCAACGCGTCTGGTGATTGTACTCGCCGACAGACTTACGGCATTAAATGCATCTTTCTTCTCGGGACACACCTCCTCCGCGACAGCATCCATACATTTCTTAACAAACTCTCCGTCAGTGAAAGGCTTACCGCTGCTTGCTATCAGTTTAGCAACCCGAAAGCTGGCCCGAACGGATGCCTGGTTCAGCTGAGCTTGGCGTACAAATGTATTCTGCTGAGATAGTAGTCCACTTTTTAGCTTTGAGAGTTTGTCTGCTCGTATTTGGCCTTGCAAGCTATCGTACTTGTCTTTGTGACGGGATTCATAGTGTCGGCGAAGATTGTATTCTTTGAATACCGCCACCGCCTCTTGACAGATGAGACAAACAGCCTTTTCTTTGCATTGAACAAAAAAATAATCGTTTGTCCACTGCAGGTTAAATACCCTGCATTCTGAATCAATTTTTCTCTTACCTAACCTTTTCGCCATTATTCCGTTCTCTCTTTGACAGGGCGGGCCTAGGATTTTTTTTCTGAAGGCCAAATAGGAAAAAAATCCGATAGCGTCTCTGGTATTGTTCAGAGGGCCGGGCCAAATGTGCTGACGGGCCGTATCCGGCCCGCGGGCCGTAGTTTGGTGACCACTGTACTAAAGTCTCCGGGGATGAAATCAAACTATGGAATTCAAATCAGATTTAAACCAACTCTTGTGGCATTAATCTCAGCTCTATTTGTCTAAAGCGGACAGCGTTAAACTAGGCTTTACTGGGGTGGAACCAGATTCCACTGGGATGACCGGTGGGCTTATACTAGACTCTAGTATGGTTAAACTACACTTGGTTGCATGTAAGCATGCTACGCAATATCAATTATTGAATAATTCTTTGTCATTCTGATTGTGCAGATCAGACATGAGTCTGTCTGCAGGTTGGCGTCTGGTTTACAGCTGAGCGGCCATGTTGATACAGAGCTCAGCTGACTGAGTACTTGTCAGTGACGGTTGCCATGGAGGGCCGGGTCAGACGACCTCATCGCGCCGCAGTCAGGGAGTGAGCGGGAGGAGGATGATGAAGGAGAGAGGGGGGGGGGGTTGCATCCGTCAAATTATCCGTTCATCAAATATTAAACGGACTAAAACAGATGTGAAGTAATGACTCGGAGAGAGGGACAAATGTGGGGGAGGGCAGTGGGATGAAGAGAAGAAAACACCCAGTTAACACAATCCAGTAAAGAGATTACCAACACAGACCTGACTTCATTGTAGATTTGGATTCGTCCATATTGATCAAGGACTTAGATCGTAGAGAGATATTATAGTAAGAGAAAATATGCAAACAACTATCAAGATCTTCCAATGACATTTCTGGATCGGCAGGAAAACATGTTTCATACGTGATTTTAATTTAACATAAATGTACCTTATGATCAGAATGACGACAATGCAGACACAGCCGCAACGTGTTGAGTCAAACTGTCGATGCATTCCCTCAATTCTGCCAACAGCAATGATTCTTTTACCAATAGACTATTTTTCATGGCAGATGTTTTAGGCTTGTCAATAGAAACACAGACGTAATTGATTGTTAATCATTTCACAGTCCTGGTGTTTCTACCAACCAACTAATGATGTTTATACTCACTCACAGTGCTGATTTTTTTATACAGAGAGAATATTTTCTATATTTATTTTTTTGGGGGGAGGGTTTAAGAGTGACTTTCCTATTCATATCGATGAGCTATTTCCAGCCATAGTGAGGAGTGTTTGTAGCCCTGAAATAGCATTTCTACCCGAACAAATGTCTTTTATTGACAGTAAAATACCTTTCTGCAGCAGCATCGTTTACCTGAAGTGGATTTGATTATGATGGTGATGATGGTGCCCGTGGTGAGGACATATCTGTCCAAGCAGATTGTTTTTTTTTTCAACTGAGCTCTCCTTGTTTCCTTCATTCTTTGGAACCTGGAGTTTTTCTGTCTCCTCTCTCTGCTGTCGGCGCGAACGAGGCCCAGAGGAGCTCTATCAATTAGCAGCCTGTGTTCAGCACTCTCCAGCAATCCTACTTTGACAGGAGTGATCAATCTGCAGTCTGCATGCACGCACACACACATTGCATCAACCCCCCAAGACAGAAGCAGCCAGCAGTCAGAGAAAGGCAGACAAAGCTGTTGGTAGCTTTGAATTTCAGAGCAAAAAGTCCCAAATTCTTGCATTAGAGCGAAAGTGGTGACTAGAAACATCTCTACAATAATACAAATTGTTTATCAGTGGCCTCATTCATAAACGTTTTTACGCACAAATCCAGGATTCATCAATAAATACATTTACATAACAACAATAACATGAAATCATACTTGTCCTTTGTGTGTGTGATAGTGTCATAAAATATGGCAACAGGGATTTGAAGCTTCATTCGGAAAGCTCAACAGAAGCTTTGAAATATATTATATATTTCAATTATAACAACAATTGATGAGGTTAAAAGGTCAGCTACTTAGGCGTAGTCATTTTATACATTTGGCAAAGAATGCGGTTTTCATATAAGGTTTAGTTTAGGGCGTGTGCTTACATTAAGACACCCGGCCGAGCCTCCATCATTTGTGCATACGCATGGTCTGAGGCAGTTCTGAATTTGTTCGCTGAGTAAGAACTAATTCACGGAATAATATACAGTGCTGTTACATTGCTCCCTAAAAAAGGCAATCTCCACTCATGCCTCTCCTATTCATTCTCCACCTGTTTGCTTGTGTTTATTCTGGTCTGTTCTTCTTTGCATCGACCATACCCACTGTGGTAAGAACACAATTGGCAGTGCAAATATGTCATGAATTCGACGCTAATTTTGCATTTGCAATTATTTTTTGTGCAAAGTAACATTTCTCGGCACATGTTAGAGAATCTGTCCACAGCGATGACGTTTCTTTCAACAGCTACAGTGCTTTCTACCAACCGGGACGATGTTTCTCCCAACAGCTACGATCTCTCTATCTTCCAAAAGCAACAATGTTTCTATTAACAGCTAAACTGTTTCTATCTACCAAGAGCGACAATGTTTCTATCAACAGCTACAATGCGTATGGCCAAAGCTACAATATGCACGACCACCAACAGTGCCAATGTTTACTGAAGAAGGCAAGAACACCACCACCCATCATGTGCACCTTTTACCGAGGCACCATTGAGAGCATCCTGACAAACTGCATCACTGTGTGGGGCGGAAGCTGCACTGACCACAACAGGAAAGCCCTGCAGCGCATAGTGAACACAGCTGGAAGGATCATTGGTGCCTCACTCCCCTCCCTGCAGGACATATATGACACTCGCCTCACCCACAAAGTTACCATGATTGTGCGCGACTCCAGCCACCCCTCACACAGTCTCTTCAGCCTCCTGCCCTCTGGGAGAAGATACCGGAGCCTCCGTGCTCGCACCACCAGACTCTCAAACAGCTTCGTCCACCAGGCTGTTAGGAAGCTGAACTCTCTGGAATCTCTCCCTCCTCTCTTTTAAGACTCCCCATGTCCAACTGCTGCTAAATACAGATTGATAGCTTTTTTGTTGTTTTCTCTTATTATATATATATTGTCTAAATGTTTTTTTAATCTATTGCACTGTATTCACTTTATATGTTTATATGTTGGACTAGAGAGAAACGTCTTTTCAGCTCCCCTGTATGTTCAGTACATTGTGGAATTGACAATAAAGCAAACTTTGAACTTTTGAACTTTGCATGTTTCTATGTGAGCTGTATTGTTTCCTCAATTGAGCATCAAAGTTTCTAACAGCAGTTTTATTGTTTCTATTCAAGCAACAGTGTTTATATTCACGCAACAATTTTTCTATCCACAGCAACAGTTTTTCTATCCACAGCAACAGTGTTTCTATTCACGCAACAATTTTTCTATCCACAGCAACAATGTTTCTATTCACAGCAACAGTGTTTCTACTCACGCAACAATGTTTCTATCCACAGCAACAGTTTTTCTATCCATAGCAACAGTGTTTCTATTCACGCAACAATGTTTCTATCCACAGCAACAGTGTTTCTATCCACAGCAACAGTGTTTCTATCCACAGCAACAGTTTTTCTATCCACAGCAACAGTGTTTCTATCCACAGCAACAGTTTTTCTATCCACAGCAACAGTGTTTCTACTCACGCAACAATGTTTCTATCCACAGCAACAGTTTTTCTATCCACAGCAACAATGTTTCTATCCACAGCAACAGTGTTTCTATCCACAGCAACAGTGTTTCTATCCACAGCAACAGTTTTTCTATCCACAGCAACAGTGTTTCTATCCACAGCAACAGTTTTTCTATCCACAGCAACAGTGTTTCTATCCACAGCAACAGTGTTTCTATCCACAGCAACAGTGTTTCTATCCACAGCAACAGTTTTTCTATCCACAGCAACAGTTTTTCTATCCACAGCAACAGTGTTTCTATCCACAGCAACAGTGTTTCTATCCACAGCAACAATGTTTCTATCCACAGCAACAGTTTTTCTATCCACAGCAACAGTGTTTCTATCCACAGCAACAGTGTTTCTATCCACAGCAACAGTGTTTCTATCCACAGCAACAGTGTTTCTATCCACAGCAACAATGTTTCTATCCACAGCAACAGTTTTTCTATCCACAGCAACAGTGTTTCTATTCACGCAACAATGTTTCTATTCACAGCAACAGTGTTTCTATCCACAGCAACAGTGTTTCTATCCACAGCAACAGTTTTTCTATCCACAGCAACAGTGTTTCTATCCACAGCAACAGTGTTTCTATCCACAGCAACAATGTTTCTATTCACAGCAACAGTGTTTCTATCCACAGCAACAGTGTTTCTATCCACAGCAACAGTTTTCTATTCACAGCAACAGTGTTTCTATCCACAGCAACAATGTTTCTATCCACAGCAACAATATTTCTATCCACAGCAACAGTGTTTCTATTCACAATTTTTCTGTCAACCATGAGAATGTTTCTGTCAACAAAGTTTCCACCAAATCAACCATGTTTCTATCCATAGCAAATATGAAATAACATGTGCCATGAATGCAGTAGAATCGTTTGGGGCCAAAAGGCCTCATCAGCTCAACATTACCCAAGTGAAAGACCTTGATGTTTTTGGTCTGCATTCTATCCATTATATTCAACAATATAATAGCACCATCATCAGGGCATTCATGCCCATTTCTGATAATATGTTATTTGGGACCAAAGTCTTGTGTAGAATTTACCTGCATAAAGAATGCGTATCAATGCACTGAGAAGCTGTCATAAAATGCTTCATTTCGGTGGTATCAGGACAATTCATTCCAAACATTGACCCGATTCAGGGCATTTTAAGATTTTTCTAGGACTTGCAGATTGCTTGAAGAAAGAAAACAGACATAATCGGATGATGATCGGCTGCCTTAATCTCTTCTTTTTCTCGTTGTTTTATTGAAGAGCAGATAAATGAAGCGCTTGTCTCTTGTCATCTGCGTGTTTTTCTCTAAATAATCCTCTTGAGATGATGAGATTCTCTGAGAGTCTCGTTTGAAAACATCAGGAAATTACCTGCAAAACTCATTTCGAGGCCACTTGTGGCATGATTATAGAGTGCTGAGGAAAATAAGTGAACGCTGCATTTCTGAACGCTGCATTTCTGGGGCAAAATATTTTGATATGCTGTGTGATGAATCAGATTTAAAGAAAGAAGTTCATCTACTGGCTTTGGTTTTACCCTGCAGAAGGACAGATGGGTTTTCTCAGACATAACTGAGACATGGACGTTCAAAAGACAAAAAGGAGGGGGGAGGGGGGGGGAAGCAATGCAAAACCATTCATTTTGAGTTTGAAAAATTAAAAGAAATGTCCACATGAAGGTAGGAAGAGACTCAGCAGTGCTGGAACTGAATCAGCCTTGATTTAGAGTTTTCAATTGGAATGAAATGTTGGCTGTTCAGCGTTTATGGATTGAAACTCTCTTAGAAATGTTGAAGAAAACGATGAATGTTGCATGTTTTCTTGCATTGGTATGGATTAGTTGTTTCAGGTTCCAGTGAGTCATGAAATACCTTCTCTGAACTGATGGCTCCTCAGCTGAATCTCCCCAGATGGAAAAAAGCAAAACATCATTCAATAATTACTGATGGGAGGAGGTAACAACATATCTCAACATCAGGAACATCATTGCAAGGCAACATTCCATCTCATTTTCAAAACTGGACAAATATCCACGAACGTGTGTAACAGGTATAAATTTGATCTTGTAAGCATTGTCTTCTGTCTTTTAAGTTTTTATTCATTTACCTAATTATCTTTTAACGACTTACTCTTTCTTTCTCCTTGATATTTAAATATGGCATGATGTAAACATCCAATTTGAATGGTTTGTTTGATTTATATTTTGAAGACTTAATATAAATATTTGAATATAAAACTCACCAGTTCTCTCTGTCCTACAATTTGTATTGCTACTTTGTTTGTACGTTTAATCTGAAGTTGCAATAACAGTAACAGCCCTCTGCTGGAAGAAACAAATGTGTGAAAAATGTGAAATTCAAATGAAAATGCATGAGTTCTGCAGAGTGGGGAAGGGATGGAGTGAGAACGGATGAGTCGTCAAAGAGATAGATTAAGGGGAGGAGAGTATACGGGGAGGGAGAGAAAACAGATGAAGGAAGGAGGGAGGGAGACAGGGATGGTGGAAGGAAACAAGGATGGAAAGAAGGATGGAGGAGATAAAGAAAAAAAATCCCTACTTCCATCAATACAGTAAAGGGTATAATTCATGTGAAAATCATGTGTATTACAGAGAACATATTGTATAGAACAGCGGTTCCCAAACTTTTTAGGCCACGCACCCCCTTCTACATCCCGACCGGGTTCACGCACCCCCAACCCCCACACACACACACACACCTTAAAAAAAAAAAAGCAACAGAGCCGCATAAAAATCGGACGAATGAGAGAACAGTTTGCTCGCGCGTGGCGTTTGTTTACAAGATAAAAAACACAAAAACTCTTCCTGCACCGTGCCTTCGAAAAGGTAACGGACGTAACGTTACGAAGGTAACGGACGATTGGCCAGATTGGCCACATCTGTAGGCTCGTCTACTTGCAGAGAGTAAAACTCACTCTTCTTCACGCGACCGACCAATGTAGCCAGGATGTCTTCGGACAAAGCATCGATGCGCGCGACAGTGTTGTTGGACACCGGGATCACGTCCAACTTTTTCGCTTCTCTCTCCAATCATACATTCCACCATCTCTTTAACATTTGTCCCTCTCCACCACCGCCTCTCCTTCTCCCTATTACGCGGTCAGAATACTACCACAACACGCCGCCTGTCTCCGGCAGAAATGCGCTCATCCACGCACGGGAACAACACCGAGTTGTAATATATACCTCCATAACACCCCGCCACTCTCGGCTCATACCTCCCCAGCAACGAGGCATATCACCCGGTCACAATACCTCCAGAATGTCCCCCGGGTGAAATCCGGGACTTGGTTTCATGATTCCGAGTGGCGGCGCTCACTCGTTGGCGCCGGGACGCGAGGTCTCCAGCCGTCCCCGCCGTGAGGCACCCGATCGTCAGGTCTGTCAGCCCTCGGAACAGGCCGCGGGTCAATAACTTGTGGGTGGCGGGGTAGAGGCGAGGCAGATCACAGAAACATCATAAAGACTAGAGTACAGCAAAGATATGTTGATGAGAAACGTATTTGTACGTCAAACACAAACGTAATCAGGGAGAAAATACGTTCGTGGTAAAACGTAATTGAGAATGCATTTTAGTTTTGGGGGAACGTAATTTTTAGGAGACAGGACTGCACCGCCATTACATTTTTCCTCTCGCGCACCCCCTAGAGGCAGCTCGCGCACCCCCAGGGGTGAAATACAGCGACAGAGTTATCAAAATACCAGCCTCCAAAATAATAAAGACTTTCTTTTGCTCGTTAGGTTACAATGTCATACCCTCAAGTCTATTCAACCAGTCACTACTGACACCCTGTGGTTGAAGGTGTAAATACCAACTTAGTCATCACATCCCCCTTTCTTTGAGGCAAATGCTGCATAGATGTATAATGCACATTAACGTTCAGGCTTTGTGATTTCTCTTGCAGATCGTCTGTGTGTCGGTGTTGCAGTCTGAGTTGAAGAGGTGGATTCAGACTGAGGCTTCACTGAGCTCTCAAACAGTCCCTTGAGTTTTTAGAAGACTACGGCGATAACGCCTGAAGATCTGTCCTCCCTCTGTCCACACAGTGAATCACCATGTAGCTACAACTTAAAGAACAGTGGCTTAATTGCCTCCCGTCAATCAGGCTCCTCAGCCGTGACTGTGTGGTTACTCAACACCAGAGGAAGCTGATTGGCTGTCTCGTCGTAGAACGACTTCTGCTTCTTCTTGTAGCTTTTGTACCAGCTTTGGATGTTCCTTTTTTTTTGCATTGAGCAGCTCGGCAGTGTGGTACGCAGCTTTTGATTCAACATCAGTTCAGCGCGTGACGGTCCATAGCTGAGTGGGTTGAGAGCTTGAGTCTCTGTCAGCAGCTCTTCTTCAGGGAAGTTGAAGAGTGTTTGAGATTTTGAAAATGGGGAATCCTTTTCTTTCGCCTTTCAATTTTGCATTTGTCGTACTGTGCTGCAATATTTGTGCCACTCTCTCGTTGAAGCACAGCCCATTGTCACTCAGCATTGTGTTTGATATGCCGTGTCTGGAAAAGATGGATGTGTTTTGACACGGGTGGACGTTGTGTTTGATAGAAGTGCCATTTCAGGGAAATTTGAGTAATAGTCAATCACTACTAAATAGTCTTTGCCCTTGAGATGAATTCATAAATAGTGTTTCAATTGGATTCCACGGAAAGGCCCCACCAATACAATTTTTGTTGATGAAGCTGGGTGTAATCTGATGAAGAGGAGAAGGCCATTGTGGAAGTCCCTGGTCAGTTAGATGGTTAGTACGTGACCCTTTGTTTAGCCAGACGTAATACTAGGGTTTTCCACCGTCACCTATATGTGTGTGTGTGTGTTTGTGTTTGTGTGTGTGTGTGTGTGTGTGTGCATATTAATTTCCAGAAATGCACAAACCTGAGAAGAGGAGATGAGAATATAAAAAGGTAACACGGTAATGACAGAAAATAAGAAGAGGAGAAGAAAGGAAACAAGGAGAGGAGAGGAATGGAACTAACGAGAAGAGGGGAAAGGAAAGGAAGTAAGGAGAGGAGAGAAAAGGAAACGAGTGGAGTAGAAACAAGGAGAGGAGATGAGACAGTTAGAAGAAGTAGAGTCCAGTGAGCAGCAGGTTGTTGTTCATTTTTCTTTTCGCTGGATACATTGCGTTTCTCAGTGTGCACAATTTTCAGAAAAGCGATCACAGGCTGTCCCACTTCAAAGGGTTTGGTTTTAAGGTCAAAGGGTCTAGGAAATGGACTGTCTTCCCACAACTATAGAAGGACACACATGTGTATGGCCTTAGTATGTGTCTTGTGAACATTTCCAGAGAGATTTCAGATTTTTAGTAGAGAGACTTTAAACATTCATGTGCACACATTAGTCATTTTAAACACAGCCGGCATAGGTGAAATTGAGACATGAAATGGGTGGGTGGGGGGGTAAAAACATTAAAAAAGGAGAGCATCCTCTGGCTCACCTTCACATCAAACTGTGATTTAAAGGTTCAGTCAACCCAAATTACACACAAAACGCACAGAAATTGCACACTGACATCTGTTGTGTAGTCAGGAAGGTAGCAAGTTCAATAGTTTTTAATATTTACCACCAACAGAAGAATTAGTTCCTAGTGTGTCTCTAGGGTGTTCTAATTATCCAGTGTAACAGGACACCCACCGTATCCAGACAGACATGGTGTTGAGAGACACAATTCTGAAAAGCTTAACAACTAAAATCCAAAATATATGCAGTTAGTTTGAGTATGAGTATGTGGTCGTCCTCTCTTTGATAGTTAAACATCACTCAAGGATGCAAAAATAAAAATAAAATAAAAACTTTTGCAGTAAAGTTCTGGGAAAATACCTAAAATGTTCTATTCTATTTTTTTCAAACAACCAGAAACAGAGGTCCACACTTGGTTGGAGTAGCGTGATAGTCCACTGTTGGTCATGTAGGAGCATATGTGTGTGAGTGTGTGTTTTCAGATCGCTGAGTGTTGCTTTAATTCTTCTGCAGCAGCTGCTCTAACCTCTGTTAGCTCGAGTCTCACACTCACACTGTCTGTAATTACATTTCTAACTTCTACCAGCTTAACACACACACACACACACAACTGTATGCCCCAGGGAACAGCACTGCCCCCCTGGAGCCGCTAAACTACTTTTAATCATCTTTGCAATTGTCAAGAAGGACTATTATGATGGAGGGAAGACGATTATTTTAGAGCTAGTTAACACTGGTTCACCCCCTACTGGGAGGACTGGGAGGGAGGGAGGAGATGTTATAGAGGGAGGGGGTGAAAAGGAACAGGAAGAGATAGAGGGTGAGTCTGACTGTCTGTGAATATGAATGAATGAGTAAAGATGTGTTCACATAGATACGAAGAGGCCGGTTTCTCTCTTCTCTCACAAACAGCTTGTGGAAGTAATTTACATCCTCAGCTCTGATTGGGAAACTATTTTCAGATGCAGTCAGAAGTGTTCTTTGTTACCCCAATACCAACACCCAACAGTGACATCGCACTGCACTGACACACCCTGTGGTACACGTATACATCACTGCAGCGAGATGAGAAGTTGTTGTTAATTTGCTCTTTAAACTGCAAGATTAAATGATAAGACTGGTAATATTCTGTTTTATACATCTTCTTCTGAACCCGGAACAATAACAAAAAACAGCTGAGGCCCCGTGTGTGTTCAGGGAGGCTAAGCTAAACTAGCTTAGCGGGAAAACAACAGCAGTTTGCTGTTCCCTACTGATTCAAACAGAGAATCAAATGTCCGAAATAACCCCGCAATGACGGGATGCTTCGTCATTAACGGACAAGTCAGAATCAATGTAATTAACACAATGACAAGAACAAACTCACAAGAACCAGTCACATATATTTATATGACAACATAAAATGTCAAGCATGACAAATCAATCCAGCAAGGCTGCCTCGGTACCACTGGCACGTCAAAGAATACGCCCAACATGTCAAACTAAAGCTCTGATTGGTTGAACACTATGACAATCAACAATATCGTCCCCATTTACTTAAACTACAAAGGCTCTCTAGCGGGCATCGGGCCTCTCTCCTTACATGGAGACATAAGGGCTGAATCTGATTGGATAAGAGCTCTCCTTAAACAGAGGAAGACAGGAGCTGTGCAATGAGAAAATAAGCTAATGGGAAAAACAATTATCATACATGTAGTGTATTTGTGAAAAATTATTAAATGATAAAACAGCTATAACTTTGTGATTCTGTTTAGGCCAGCAGAGAAGGCTTAGCTGGCCCTGATGGCCCACCACTGGTGAAAGTCAGAGACTCACAGCAGGTGGGCCTGTCAGCAAGAACAAGCTACCCACACGCACACACACACACACACACACACACACACACAACACAAAGACAGAGTGTTTCATAGTTACACACAGTCTCATTCTCTCTCTCTCTCTCTCTCTCTCTCTCTCTCTCTCTCTCTCTGTCAGTGTCAGTCACACTAATATGGTGCTGTCAGAGCATCCAAGCATGAGAGAGACAGAAAGAAAGAGAGAGGGAGCGGGGGGGGGGGGGGTGGATGAGTGTGGTGTCACTCTGTTGTTTACTTGATTGATTTCTACCAACAGACACCCCCGCCCAAACACCCCACCGGTCCTCTAAGCTCAGTGATCGGAAGCTGACTGCCTCAACAAGTTCAATGAAGATAAATCTGGCTGAACTGATAAGCCCCGCCCCTTCCAAATGGCCCTGTCTCCCTCCTGATTGGTCCCTGGCTGCTGCCCCATGGATCTATTCTTATTTCTACCGTGATCGCCTGAGAATAATAATGGTCAGACAACACTCAAAAGTTGTCAAAAAGATGTGAAGTAGAATAACAAAAGACATTTCCACCCTTACCTGTAATGGTGTCTATCAAAGCAGATAATATGACATGCAGCTGCCCTTGGAATTGGTATTCACAGCCACATCTGTTTGTGTGTGTGTGTGTGTGTGTGTGCGTGTGTGTGTGCGTGTCTGTGAGAGAGTGCATGTGTGAGCAAGTGTAGCAGTGGAAGATGAAGTGAGTCATTACAGTGTCGGGTTGTCGCCCTCGGCAGTCGAGGCCTCACAAGTTAACGAACAGATGATGTGACGGGTTTCAACCACATACACAACCACACACACACATACACACACAAACAATTGGGTTTCCATCACTTTAGAGGCCATTAACTTACATTCACCTACCCTAGACCTACTTGCCTAACCCTTACCCTAACTTTAACGCAGTGGTGGGCCATCAGGGCAAGCAAGGCCTTCTCTGCTGGCCCAGAGAGAATCACAAAGTTATAGCTATTTTATCATTTAATCATTTTTCATAAATACACTACATTTATTGTAATTTTTTATTATTATTTTCTCATTGCACAGCTCCTGTCTTCCTCAGTTGCTCTGCTTCCAGTGCAGCTTGTTTTAAGTAGAGCTTTTATCCAATCAGATCTCACCTCTGTGTCTCTAGGTAGAAGAGAGGCCCGAGGCCTTCAAACTTACAAGTGCATCCATGTGCAGTTTAAGTGAATGGGGACGATATTGTTGATTGTCAGATTCTTCAACCAATCAGATCTTTAGTTTGACATGTTGGGCGTATTCTTTGACGTGTCAGAGCTGCTAGCTGGCCTACAAGTACGTGATTGGTCAGTGGGCTAGCCTGACGTGTTAGGCGGTGACAATCCCAAAATCTGCTGCCTCTGTGGAGCGGACATTTTCAGCCTCAAACGCATTCAAACGTATTCAAGAAATACAACTGGGGAGGCTCGACTGTCTTCACTGGCGTGCATGAATCAAGAAAGACTTCTTACTGGAACTAAAACACACGGATGTACTAAACAACCGTGAGATTAAAGTCTTCATTAAATAGTGAACAGCAGCTTTGGTAAGTGAACTGCTTTTGTTTTTATATCTCCAGCTTTAATATGCTTGTTTATATATTATTATTTGTACAACTTGTTTTATGAATATGGATTTTGTTTGATTTTATATGTGATAGGAAGTATTGTTACGTTATGTTGCTCTGGGGACATATTTAGTTGTTGCACAGCAACAAGAAGACACGTGAAGCGGCAGAAATCTATATACTCCGCGCAAGGTGTTAAAGTTAAAGTGTTAAAGTTAAGTTTGAGTTAAAGTGGCGGCAGTTTTTTTAATGCATTGTCCGTTAATGACGCAGCATCCCGTGTGTGTATTCATGTAACGTCATCTGAACTCTGCATTTAGTGTATTTATAGGTGTTGAGCTTCATTTTTACACGAAACAAACAATTGCAGTTTAAAGACATAGCATGTCCCTATATTTACTTAGATCTAGTATTTCAGAATTATACAATACTATCCATAAATTATGAAATGACAGTAGAGTCATTTTTAGCAGACGCTTTCATCCAAAGCAACTTACAATTCACAGTCTATCACATTTCTACACCGTAGGTACAACTACGGGAGCAATTTTGGGGTTGAGTATCTTGCTCAAGGACACATCGACATGTGCAGAGACTGAAGGTACCACTGACCTTTGTTGTTGCAGCCATGAGGATGAAGTTGCAGAGTTGAATTATCTGCTGAAGTTAAAGGATAACTTTGATATTTTTCAAGGTGGACACATAGTCGAAGTGACTGATGGGGACAACCTTTTTTGAAACTGGTCCAGTATCTTGGGATTACACTGTAACCGGCAGCGACCTGCACTGGCAATTTGCAGTGTCAGTGTAACATTACGTCCAATAAAAGTGTTTTGGTTGTTATTATAAGTGTCTGACAACACTATGTCCAGGATTCTACCAATTACATCCAGGATAGCACTGCTCGTTTTCAATTCCTTCACGTGTTAAGTGCAGAAGATTTGACATGTTCACATCATTTCAAGCTTTAACCAGGTGTTAACAAATGTAAATGTATAAACCAAACATGAACGTAAACATAAACATAGATTCAGTCTAGAGGTGGTGAACTTAATGTGCAATATAATTCGGGTTCCTGGAGCACTTTGGTTTTCAGCCCAAATAAGTAAGGAGCACACAAAGTCGGCTAAACAAACTTGTTGACCCGCCATGAAGGTGGACCTACGGATGGCCGAGGGCGCTGGCCTAAAGTTCAGAGGCACAAAACTGAATAAAACACAACTCTAAACTTACTTCCTGACGTAATTACTTATGCCCCTTATGAAATGCCTGAAAATCATCTTTCATACATAATGTGACCACATCTATTGTGTGCGTCATTCACGTAATGGGTGCAAATTGATGAAGTCAGCGGTCGCCAGGTTGAAACATACTTGTTTCAGCTTGTTTACCGTTTTTAATGTAACTTATAGTTGAAATTAAAAGCGATACCAGGCCAAACTCGGCATTTCCTAACCTGATGAGGACTCCTGAGGACCATTTTGCTTTAGCTGGACATAACCTACACACACACACACACACACACACATACAGCTTTCCTTATTGAATTGACCTCTGGAGGTCACATATGCACCAACTGACAGTCAGACGGCCTGATCTCTTACGCCAACTTTTTCTAATTTTGTACTTAATGCAATGTTTTATACATATCTCAAGACTGTTTGCAATTCAAGAATTTCTTTCTCTGTGTTCAAAGATGTTCAGCATAAACCTGAAGTTTACAAGAAATATCACACGGAAAGCCATTTCTTCATTCAACATATTTTAACATATTTATCAATGACATTTATTCATCATACTGAAAGAAGAATCCGTTTCAGCTGCTATGTCTTCAAGTCCTCAGCCTTAAGTTAAGAGTATGTACTTCTCATTTATAATAGCAATCTGTCTATTACAATTAGGTTAAAGTAGAGGACTATATTTGTGAAGCCATGCCCTCAAACTACTCCTTACACTAATTGCTTTGTTCCAGGACATTTTGAGCATTTTAAAGGACGTTTCCATGAGCTGCTTTGAAGTATCCCAGGTTTTCCAGGTTGTGTGGGAACCCTGGTAAATGAAAGGTTTTTAAACTGATTTGCAAAATGCTCCAGCAGCCTGGAACTCCTGGACCCTTTGATTTCCTCTGTTCGGGCAGGAAAAGGGACTTTTTAGTCTGAATGATGTTCAAACACACTCGTAAGCTGTTGTTTTCTCTCAGTGACTGCGAATGCCTTCCGCTGCAGGATGAACAGCGGAAAATGAAGGTCAGACGTCTAATTGATGTTTTAATTAACTTATGAACCAAACGGCTCTTTGCAATTCCAGGAGGCCGACTTTGACTGTGTGACGACAATGTTGGAGTGAAAAGAGCCACACGAGCAGCTCGGTGAGGCTGTTCAGCTTCCGCTAAAGAAAACTGGAAGATGAAAAAAGGTTCATGTCCGACGTTTGCTTATGATCGTCAGTAATCATAGTGAAGTAAATGTTAAGTATAATTTCATTATGCTGTTAAATGATGTATCATGTTTTACAATATGAAAGTGCTTCGAGATGTATGTGGCCAACTGTGTCTCCTCTAAAACCTTCAGAGGAAGGTTTTAGAGGAAATGTAATTGCTCCCTGGATTGTGTTCTCTGGCCATGTTTTTACCACTCCAGGAAATGCTACATGCTTGAACAAAGCTCAGGACACTGGAGAGCACTTATTTTTCAGTTTAGGCTTCTTAACAAAAAGAAATGCGATTGAATATTTAAAATGTTCTGACTTGTCAGCAATGGCATTTTCAATATTCAACCAAGAATACCATCATTCCAGAAAGTACTCAGAGCTGCATTCATATGAACTATTAAAACATCCATCAAGCTGTAGGAGGGGAAATGGGAAAAAGAGGAGAAGAAAAAACTAAATATGTTATTAGTAAAAGTTGTTTGGATAAATTTAGTTTCAACACATGCAGAAACATCATCAAATTCATCGAATGTTTTCTGTGTAGAATCGTGGTGGCAGCGTTAAGCTAACCTGACCCGCCTGAGAGTTTGTTACACACAACCATCTGAGAAGACATTATAATATCTCAAAGGTCAGTGGATAAACCATCTGTCAATCAATCTCTCTGCTGAACTCAAATAGCGCCATAACTCCGTTATATCAGCACGTTAGCTCATTAGCATTAGCATTTAACTCTAATATGATGTGATGCTGCAGTTGAAAATACACAAATCTGAAAAGTACTTTATAGATGAATGGTGTTCCTTCAGCACCAAGGACAGAGACTGGTCAATCAGTCCAACATTTTTTGTGTGTTTTGTTTGGACATGGAGACAACGGGGGGTGTTGTGGAAAACTACTGTATGTGTGATAAAATAATGTCAACTAAAGGTCCACTTATTGGCTTTTTTCTCTGAGCTTTCTAATCACATCTCACAGCCCTCATCAGTCGATGGGGATCCTCAGGTGTGCTCCTGTTGTCCACAAGTTTTAGTCTGAAAGGAGTTCTAAAACAAAAACATCTTTTTCACACAATATTGAGCCAGCTTAGTCTCAGATGAAGAGGCTGAAAGCAGTAATAGACTACTCTGGTTTTGAAAAGGAGTGATGAGTTTTATTGCAAATGTATGTCATCTGAATTTGACAGACAACTGGGATTAATACTCTGAAGTTGGAGAACGTACTGTACGTCAGACATTTGAAATCGTTCTGGTGAATGCTGTCAATGGGTTGACCGTTTCCTCTCAGAGTACAGTCACCAAAAACAAAGCGGATGTAAGATATCCTGCCTGTTTGATCACAGCGACACTGACGACATGAAGATGACTTGTGAACACTGTTGATCGTACCACTACAGCTGCGGCTCTGCACCCCACTGTTACTCTCTGCTCTCCGTCTGTCTGCTTTATTTTTTCAGTTTGATGTTTTGAGCTTTTCTGATTTTGATGTTGTTTTTCCTCGTCGTGTTGCTTTGGTTTGAGGGGCGAGTTATATTTAGAAAGATTCCTCCAGACCCCGTCTATCGCCTCTCAAAGCTCTTATCGTCTGTTAACGTGAACTAAACAAAGTTTCATAATAACATGATGCTCATGTTATTTTAATGCAACTTTGTTGCATTACATACAGGTTTGTACATGTTGCATGACAGTAATTTGTCGTATTATGTTATATAACATTTTGTTATGTTATTGTATATTAAGTTACAGTGTTGAGTTACTTTATTAGTTTCCATGTATTAAGTTACTTCATGTAATGTAACCTTACAAGAGGTTACCTTGATTCCTTATGTTCTGTGAAGTTTTGTTATATTGTTTCATGTTAAGATACTTTGTGTTAAATTACATGAAGTTACTACTTTATGTAGCATAGTGCATGTCACTTTGTGTCATGTTATCAATATGTTATTTGTGTAAGTTACATTACATCGCATCACATCTCACATGAAACTATTACGCCGTGTTTTGGACGAGACAATATTTCGTTGTCATATTCGAATATCATCTGGTTGTAGATGCAAATGTGGTATGAAATTCAGGCAAAAAGCCGAGAATTTAACGGTTTACAGACAACAGCTTAAGCTGCCACCACCCCCACCCCTCCCTCCATTAGTGTGTGTCCCAGGGTCAGGCTGTCTATTTC
Source organism: Melanostigma gelatinosum (assembly GCF_949748355.1). Classification (NCBI taxonomy): domain Eukaryota; kingdom Metazoa; phylum Chordata; class Actinopteri; order Perciformes; family Zoarcidae; genus Melanostigma; species Melanostigma gelatinosum. Next base: position 20,050,897 of record NC_136651.1, read on the forward strand.
AGTATGAAAGTCCTGCAGGCAGCCTTGTGACCCTGGAGGTTCTGCTGCCTCTGAGATACCAGCCCTGAAATTAACAAACCTGCCCCCCTCATCCTTCACCCCTCCACTTCCACCATGCTCCTCTTTTATCTGTTTTATCGGCCCTTCTTTCTGTCTTCTCTCCTCTGTCCTCTTCCCTTCCTCTTCATGTTTTGATGACTTGTTTGTCCTTCTAATCCTTCTGTCTTCCTTTTCCCTCCTCATCACTTTTGTCGTGGACCTCCTGCTCTCATCTCTGCTCCTTCAGATGATTCATCTCCAGCTATAAACAAGGAGGCTTCTCTCCTGCTTTAAGCACCTCGTCTGGCTGTCATGTTGTGTGCAGTGGAAGAAATGTTGAATACCCTCTCTACATGAGAGTAAGTGTTAGATTAATCAACTGGAAACTAGTAGGGGACTTTGAAAGTTGAACTGAAATTTATTTTTTGTTGTTGTATATATAGAACCATGATATATTATTTTTAGTTCATATATTAAATTAAAAGTTTGTGAGATAATAGCTTCTTCATGTTTGGTGAGGGACTAGAACTTGGAGTGATTGCTTAGGAACATCAGCCAAGAAACAAGGTATGCTTCAGCAGGACAGAGATGTTTTTAAATAGGTTTTTAGTCCCCTTAACACAATATTAACATGGTTCTTTATAAGTATAAATTCCAGTGACCTGCATTGCAAAATGTTTCCTTTTGTATATGAATGTGTTCTTGTTTCCTTTAGCTTTTAAACAAAGACACTAGAGGAGCCAACAACTGTTTTTCCCAGACTTGTTTGATTTTAGTGTGCCTTGTAACTAATCAATTGAATTTGCCATCTTCTGTGTTATTTTTCTTGTGGGGCTTTCTGCTGTGCTGAAGGGGGGACAGCGTGGCAGAGTAGCCATGTTGCATGTGTATCTTATTGTGTGGTTTGAGTCACCTTAGCTTGCTACGAGCAGTTCAATTTGATTGGGTTTGTGTGCAGTGGTGGTTTATTCATAATTTGCCTCCATATTTTGTGACAATTTCCTCTTTTTACGCATAATTCTACACTGACCTCTCTGATGGTGCGGTTTAGCTCCACATTGTTTATTTTCTTTGCTGGTTCATTTGTTGATTTGATTTATGTATTAATTATATAATTTACTCCAACCCTCCTTTATTATGACCTGCAAATAGGCCTTCTATTGAAACTCGCTTGTTGAGTGGAGACAAGTCTTCTATTCCATGCATTGTCAATAAAAGCTATATTTTCAGTATAGTAGTTTCTGGCTCCAATTTATTCTGGGCCTTGTGCATTGAGTATCACCGGGTCACATAACCATGGTGTTCTCCAGAGATTGGGAATCTTTGGCAATCTCTGAACTCTATTTATTAGTACAGAGAGGAATAAACAATAACAATATCATAATTCAGATGCAGCTAACCAGCTGAGACAACTTTATTAACGTTGTAGGAGGCTGAACGCATTGGCTGAAATGCATCTCAGAACCCAGCGGCTATCATCTGATTATGATTTGGATTTTTATTAGCCTGGCTAATAAGCTACTTGTAAAAATACGATCGTTGGCATCATCTCTCAATTCCAACTACATTGACACGTACGTCGCAAGTTGCTAATCGGCCTGTAAGCAGAGGAAGTCTTGGTCTGGATATCCCCAGAAATATTGGTTGTTTCCCCCAGAGACTGAATCGTCGTCCGACCAATAGCCAATGCGTTCCGAGATTGACATTGGAGTAATATTACTGTGGTCACGGGACTCCTCGTTGCTGTAAATTACCATGTCACATTTCTTTGTGTTGTTTTGTTTTGCAGTTGCTCTGAACATCTAATATTGCTGCAGACGGGTTTTCGTTGGAGTTAGTCAGGCTGGTCTTATCCGGCATTGGTAGATATGCCTCTTTTTTATTTAAGTGCCGTAACTTGTAGATATCCCACAGAATTGTTTTGTATGTTACCCACGAAATCATGAACGAGGAAGTATAAAGACTGGAAAAGCCAACACAAGGAGGGCGGGAGCCGAGTTGGATGGGTCCAACAACCAGCAGGCTTTCAGGCAGGGGAGCACTGTTCAATCACATAACTTGCGTACTTTAGTAACGGACCTTCGCTAGTTTTTTAACCCAAACAAAACGATTTCACAATCTTTTTCTAAACTGAACTATTTCAAAATATTTTCCTTAACCTAACC